>NW_019168531.1:215534-385534 GCF_000001635.26 Mus musculus
GAGGGGCAGAGGCAGAGGGGCGGAGAGGCTGAGGCAGAGGTAGAGAGACAGAGGGGCAGAGGCAGAGGGGCAGAGGACATTGCCACAGGCAGTAGGGCAGAGGCAAACAGTCAGGGGCAGAGGGGCAGAGGGGTAGAGAACAGAGACTGAGAGAGAAATGCGGAGGCAGGGGGGTAGAGAACAGAGGTTGAGAGAGAAAGGCAGAGGCAGAGGGGCAGAGGGAAGAGGGAGAGGGGCAGATGCAGATGCAGAGAGGCAGAGGCAGAGAGACAGAGGGGCAGAGGACAATGACAGAGTCAGTGGGGCAGGGACAGAGGCAGAGAGACAGAGGGGCAGAGGACAATGACAGAGGCAGAGGGCCAGAGGCAGGGGGCAGACACAAAGGCAGAAGGGCAGGGGCAGATGGGCAGAGGCAGAGGGGCAGAGGCAGATGGGGAAGGGCAGAGGGGCAGAAGCTGAGCTGCAGAAGTCAGAGGCAGAGGGTCATATGGGCAGAAATGGAGGCAGAGGAGTAGAGGCAGGCATCAGAGGCAGAGGGGCAGAAGACAGAGACAGAGGCAGAGGGGCAGAGGCAGAGGGGTAGTGGGGCAGAGGACAGAGGTAGAGGGGCAGAGGCTGAGGGGCAGATTGACAGAGGCAGAGAGGAAGAGGCAGAGGGGCAGAGGAGTGGGGCAGATACAGAGGGGCAGAGGCAGAGGGGCAGAGGAGTGGGGCAGATACAGAGGGGCAGAGGCAGAGGCAGAAGCAGAGGTAGAGGTAGACAGGCCTGAGGAGAGAGCTATAGAGGCTGAGGCAGAGGAAAGAGGTAGAGGGGCAGATGCAGAGGCAGAGGGGTATAGGCAGAGAGACAGAGGGGCAGAGGACAATGACAGAGGCAGAGGAGCAGAGGTTAGCATCTTAGGCAGAGGGGTTGAGGACAGAGACAGAGGCAGAGGGGCAGAAGCTGAGCTGAAGAGGTCAGAGGCAGAGGGTCATACGGGCAGAAATGGAGGCAGGGGAGCAGAGGCAGGCATCAGAGGCAGAGGGGTTGAGGACAGAGACAGAGGCAGAGGGACAGAGGCAGTGGGGAAGAGACTAATGGAGTAGAGTCAGAAGCAGAGGCGCAGAGGCAGAGAGGCATATGCAGAGGAGTAGAAGAGTAGGACAGATGCAGAGGGGCAGAGGAATTGGCAGAGGCAGAGGGTAGAGGACAGAGCCATATGCAGTAGGGCAGAGGCAAACAGGCAGGGGCAGAGGTGCAGAAGGGCAGAGAACAGAGGCTGAGAGAGAAAGGAAGAGGCAGTGGGGTAGAGACAGAGGCAGAAGGGCAGGGGCAGAGAGACAGAGGGGCAGAAGACATTGACAGATGCAGAGGGGCAGGGGCAAGGCAGAGAGACAGATGGGCAGAGGACAATGACAGAGGTAGAACGGCAGAGGCAGAGGGGCATGGGCAGAGAAGAGGGGCAGAGGACAGTGACAGAGGCAGAGTGGCAGATGCAGGGCGGCAGAGACAGAGGCAGAAGGGCAGGGGCAGAGGTGCAGTGGCACAGTTAGAGACATAGGCAGACAGGCAGGGGCAGATGGGCAGAGGCTTAGGGGCAGAGGGGCAGAAGCTGAGCTGAAAAGTTCAGAGGCAGAGGGGCATATGGGCAGAAACAGAGGCAGTGGAGCAGAGGCAGGCATCATAGGCATAGGGGCAGAGGACAGAGGCAGAGGCAGAGTGGCAGAGGAAGTGGGGCAGAGACAGATGGAGAGGTTCAGAGGGGCAGAGTCAGAAGCAGAGGGGCAGAGGCAGAGAGGCATAGGCAGAGGAGTAGAGGAGTGGGGCAGATACAGAAGGGCAGAGGCAGAGGCAGAGGTTGAGGGGCAAAGGCAGACAGGCCTGAGCAGAGGGCCAGAGAGGCTGAGGCAGAGGTAGAGAGGCAGAGGGGCAGAGGGGCGGAGGGGCAGAGAACAGAGGCTGAGAGCAAAAGGCAGAGGCAGAGGGGCAGAGGCAGAGAGACAGAGGGGCAGAGGACAATGACAGAGGCAGAGGGGCAGAGGCAGGGGTACAGAGACAGAGGCAGAAGGGCAGGGGCAGAGGTGCACTGGCACAGTTAGAGACATAGGCAGAGAGGCAGGGGTAGATGGGCAGTGGCAGAGGGGCAGAGGCAGATGGGGAGGGACAGAGGGGCAGAAGCTGAGTTAAAGAGGTCAGAGGCAGAGGGCCATATGGGCAGAAACAGAGGCAGAGGAGCAGAGGCAGGCATCAGAGGCAGAGGGGTAGAGGACAGAGACAGAGGCAGAGGACAGAGGCAGAGGGGCAGAGGCTGAGGGGCAGAGACAGATGGAGAGGTTCAGAGGGGCAAAGTCAGAAGCAGAGGAGCAGAGGTAGAGAGGCATAGGCAGAGAAGTAGAGGCGTGGGGCAGATAGAGAAGGGCAGAGGCAGAGGCAGAGGCAGAGGCAGAGGCAGAGGCAGAGGCAGAGGCAGAGGCAGAGGCAGACAGGCCTGAGCACAGGGCCAGAGAGGCTGAGGCAGAGGTAGAGGCAGAGTGGCAGAGTACAGAGCCATAGGCAGTAGGGCAGAGGCAAACAGTCAGGGGCAGAGGGGCAGAGGGGCAGAGAACAGAGGCTGAGTGAGAAAGGCAGAGGCAGAGGGAAGAGGGAGAGGAACAAATGCAGAGGCAGAGGGGCAGAGGCAGAGAGACAGAGGGGCAGAGGCAGAGAGACAGAGGGGCAGAGGACAATGACAGAGGCCGAGGGGCAGAGGCAGGGGGGAAGAGACAGAGTAGAAGGGCAGGGGCAGAGGTGCAGTGACACAGTTAGAGATATAGGCAGAGAGGCAGGGGCAGATGGGCAGAGGCAGAGGGGCAGAGGCAGATGGGGAGGGCCAGAGGGGCAGAAGCTGAGCTGCAGAGGTCAGAGGCAGAGGGGCATATGGGCAGAAAAGGAGGCAGAGAATCAGAGGCAGGCATCAGAGGCAGAGGGGCAGAGGACAGAGACAGAGGCAGAGGGGCAGAGGCAGAGGGTCAGAGAACAGAGGCAGAGGCTGAGAGAGAAAGGCAGAGGCAGAGGGGTATAGGGAAGAGGGAGAGGGGCAGATGCAGAGGGGCAGAGGCAGAGAGACAGAGGGGCAGCGGACAATGACTGAGGCAGAGGGGCAGAGGCAGGGGGGCAGAGGCAGAGGCAGAAGGGCAGGTGTAGAAGTGCAGTGGCACAGTTAGAGACATAGGCAGACAGGCAGGGGCAGATGGGTAGAGGCAGAGGGGCAGAGGCAGATGGGGAGGGGCAGAGGGGCAGAAGCTGAGCTGAAGAGGTCAGAGGCAGAGTGGCATATGGGCAGAAACAGAGGCAGAGGAACAGAGGCAGGCATCAGAGGCAGAGGGGCAGAAGACAGAGACAGAGGCAGAGGGGCAGAGGCAATTGGGCAGAGACTAATGGAGAGATTTAGAGGAGCACAGTCAGATGCAGAGTGGCAGTGGCAGAGAGGCATAGGCAGAGAAGTAGATGAGTGGGGCAGATCCAGAAGGGCAGAGGTAGAGGCAGAGGCAGACGGGCAGAGGCAGACAGGCCTGAGCAGTGGGCCAGAGTGGCTGAGGCAGTGATAGAGAGGTAGAAGAGCAGAGGCAGAGGGGCGGAGAATAGAGCCATTGGCAGCAGGGCAGAGGCAAACAGGCAGGGTCAGAGGGGCAGAGGGCAGAGGGGTAGAGGCAGAAGCAGGGGCAGAGGGGTAGAACGCAGATGTCAGTGGCAGAGGAGCAGAGGGGCAGAGACAGAGGCAGAGGGGCAGAGGTAGAAGATATTGGCAGAGGGCTAGAATTTAGGGGCAGAGGCTGAGCAGCAGAGGCAGAGGAGCAGAAGACAGAGACAGAGGCAGAGGGGTAGAGGGAGATGGGCAGGGGCAGAGCGGCAGAGAGAGAGAGGCACAGGCAGATGCAGAGGGGCAGGGGCAGAGGCAGAGGAGCAAAGACAGAGGCAGAGGCAGAGGGGCAGAGGCCTAGAGTCAGAGGCCAAGAGGCAGAGACAGAGGAAGAGGGGCAGAGGGGCAGATGGGTAGAGAAGCAGAGGGACAGATGGGCAGAGAACAGAGGCATAGGCAGGGTGGCAGAACAGATTTGCAGAGGCAGAGGTGAGGCTGAGAGGCAGAGAGACAGAGGCAGAGAGCCAGGGGAGAGGGGCAGAGTCAGAAGCAATGGTCAGAGGCAGAGGCAGAGAGGCATAGGCAGAGGAGTAGAGGAGTGGGGCAGATACAGAAGGGCAGAAGCAGAGGCAGAGGGGCAGAGGCAGACAGGCCTGAGCAGAGGACCAGAGAGGCTGAGGCAGAGGTAGAGAGGCAGAGAGGCAGAGACAGAGGGGCAGATGACAGAGCCATAAGCAGTAGGGCAGAGGCAAACAGGCAGGGGCAGAGGGGCAGAGGGGCAGTGTGGTAGAGAACAGAGGCTAAGAGAGAAAGGCAGAGGCAGAGAGGCAGAGGGAAGAGGGAGGGGGCAAATGCAGAGGCAGAGGGGCAGAGGCAGAGAGACAGAGGGGCAGAGGACAATGACAGAGGCAGAGGGGCAGGGGCAGAGGCAGAGAGACAGAGGGACAGAGGAGAATGACAGAGGCAGAGGGGCAGAATACAGAGCCATAGGCAGTAGGGCAGAGGCAAACAGGCAGGGTCAGAGAGGCAGAGGGGCAGAGGCAGAGACAGAAGCAGGGACAGAGAGGTAGAACACAGACATCAGTGGCAGAGGGGCAGAGATAGAAGATAGTGGCAGAGGGCAGAGTTTAGGGGCAGAGGCTGAGCTGCAGAGGCAGAGGAGCAGAAGACAGACAGAGGCAGAGCAGTAGAGGGAGATGGGCAGGGGCAGAGCAGCAGAGAGAGAGAGAGAGAGGAACAGGCAGATGCAGAGGGGCAGATGCAGAGGGGCAGGGGCAGAGGCAGAGGAGTAAAAGACAGAGGCAGAGGCAGAGGGGCAGAGGGGTAGAGGCCTAGAGTCAGAGGCCAAGAGGCAGAGACAGAGGCAGAGGCAGAGGGGTAGAGGCAGAGAGCCAGGGGAGGGGGGCAGAGGCAGAAGCAAGGGGCAGAGGCAGAGGCAGAGGCAGAGGCAGAGGCAGAGGCAGAGGCAGAGGGGCAGAGGAGTAGAGGCCTAGAGTCAGAGGCCAAGAGGCAGAGACAGAGGCAGAGGCAGAGGCAGAGGCAGAGGCAGAGGCAGAGGCAGACAGGCCTGAGCAGAGGCCCAGAGAGGCTGAGGTAGAGGTAGAGAGACAGAGGGGCAGAGGCAGAGGGGCAGAGGACAAAGCCATAGGCAGTAGGGCAGAGGCAAACAGGCAGGGGCAGAGGGGCAGAGGGGCAGAGGGGCAGAGGGGCAGAGGGGCAGAGGGAAGAGTGAGAGGGGCAGAGGGGCAGAGGCAGAGAGAGAGAGGGGCAGAGGACAATGACAGAGGTAGAGCGCTAGAGGCAGACGGGCATGGGCAGAGAACAGGGGCAGAGGACAATGACAGAGGCAGAGTGGCAGAGGCAGGGGGCAGAGACAGAGGCAGAAGGGCAGGGGCAGAGGTGCAGTGGCACAGTTAGAGACATAGGCAGACAGGCAGGGGCAGATGGGCAGAGGCAGAGGGGCATAGGCAGATGGGGAGTGGCAGAGGGGCAGAAGCTGACCTGAAAAGATCAGAGGCAGAGGGGAATATGGGCAGAAACAGAGGCAGAGGAGTAGAGGCAGGCATCATAGGTATAGGGGCAGAGGACAGAGATAGAGGCAGAGTGGCAGAGCCAGTGGGGCAGAGACAGATGGAGCCGTTCAGAGGGGCAGAGTCAGAAGCAGAGGGGCAGAGGCAGAGAGGCATAGGCAGAGGAGTAGAGGAGTGGGGCAGATACAGAAGGGCAGAGGCAAGGGCAGAGGCAGAGGCAGACAGGCCTGAGCAGAGGGCCAGAGAGGCTGTGGCAGAGGTAGAGGCAGAGTGCAGAGGACAGAGCCATAGGCAGTAGAGCAGAGGCAAACAGGCAGGGGCAGAGGGGCAGAGGGGCAGAGGGGCAGAGGGGCAGAGAACAGAGGCTGAGAGAGAAAGGAAGAGGCAGAGGGGAGAGGGAAGAGGGAGAGGAGTAGAAGCAGAAGCAGAGGGGCAGAGGAGAATGACAGAGGCCAAGGGGCAGAGGTAGTGGGGAAGATACAGAGGCAGAAGGGCAGGGGCAGAGGTGCAGTGGCACAGTTAGAGATATAGGCAGAGAGGCAGGGGCAGATGGGCAGAGGCAGAGGGGCAGAAGCAGATGGGGAGGGCCAGAGGGGCAGAAGCTGAGTTGAAGAGGTCAGAGGCAGAGGGGCAGAGTCAGGCATCAGAGGCAGAGGGTCAGAGGACAGAGACAGAGGCAGAGAGGCAGAGGCAGAGGGGAAGTGAGGCAGAGAGGCAGAAGCAGAGGGGAAGTGGGGCAGAGGACACGTACAGAGGGGCAGAGGCTGAGGGGCAGATGGGCAGAGGCAGAGAGGAAGAGGCAGAGGGGCAGAGAACAGAGGCAGAGGCTGATAGAGAAAGGCAGAGGTAGAGGGGCAGAGGGCAGAGGGAGAGGGGCAGATGCAGAGGGGCAGAGGCTTAGGGGCAGAGGCAGATGGGGAGGGGCAGTGGGGCAGAAGCTGAGCTGCAGAGGCAGAGGGGCATATGGGCATAAATGGAGGCAGAGGAGCAGAGTCAGCCATCAGAGGCAGAGGGGCAGAGGACAGAGGCAGAGGCAGAGTGGCAGAGGAAGTGGGGCAGAGACAGATGGAGAGGTTCAGAGGGGCAGAGTCAGAAGCAGAGAGGCAGAGGCAGAGAGGCATAGGCAGAGGAGTAGAGGAGTGGGGCAGATACAGAGGGGCAGAGGCAAGGGCAGAGGCAGAGGCAGAGGCAGACAGGCCTGAGCAGAGGGCCAGAGAGGCTGAGGCAGTGTTAGAGAGGCAGAGGACAGAGCGATAGGCAGCAGGGCAGAGGCAAACAGGCAGGGTCACAGGGTCAGAGGGGCAGAGGCAGAGGCAGAAGTAGGGGCAGACGGTAGAACGCAGAGATCAGAGGCAGAGGGGCAGAGGGGCAGAGACAGAGGTAGACGGGCAGAGGCAGAAGACAGTGGCAGAGGGGCAGAGTTTAGGGGCAGAGTTTGAGCAGCACAGGCAGAGGAGTGAAGACAGAGACAGAGGCAGAGAGGTAGAAGGAGATGGGCAAGGGCAGAGCAGCAGAGAGAGAGAGGCAAAGGCAGATGCAGAGGGTCAGATGCAGAGGGGCAGGGGCAGAGGCAGTGGAGCAAAAGACAGAGGCAGAGGCAGAGTGGCAGAGGCCTAGAGGCAGAGGCCAAGAGGCAGAGACAGAGGCAAAAGAAAAGGCGCAGAGGGGCAGAGGGGTAGAGAAGCAGAGGGACAGATGGGCAGAGGACCGGGGCATAGGCAGGGTGTCAGAACAGATTTGTAGAGGCAGAGGTGAGGCTGAGAGGCAGTGACAGAGGTTCAGAGACAGAGGGCCAGAGGAAGAGGTAGTGGCAGAGGGGCAGAGGCGGCAGCAGAGAGCAGAGGGACAGAGACAGAGGCAGAGGTGCAGAGGTGCAGAGGCAGAGAGGCAGAGAGGAAGAGGCAGAGGGGAAGAGGCCATGAGGCAGAGTCTGAGGGGCATAGGGCAGAGACAGAGAGGCAGAGGCCAAGAGGCAGGGGCAGATGTGCAGACTCCAAGAGGCAGAGGTAGAGGAAGACGGGCAGAGTGGCAGAGGGGCAGAGGGGCAGAGGCAAAGGGGCAGAGAACAGAGGGAGAGGCTCAGAGAGAAAGGCAGAGGCAGAGGGGCAGAGGAAAGAGGGAGAGGGGCAGATGCAGATGCAGAGGCGCAGAGGCAGAGAGGCAGAGGAAGAGGCAGAGAGGCAGAGTGAAGAGGAGAATGACAGAGCCAGAGGGGCAGAAGGGCACAGGCCGAGTGCCAGAAGCTGAGGTGCAGAGGTAAGAGGCAGAGGGGTATACGGGCAGAGACAGGCAGAGGGGCAGAGGCAGAGGTAGAAAGGCAGAGGGGCAGAGGCAGAGTGGTAGAAGACGTAGGCAGAGGGGCAGAGGACAGAGGCAGAGGCAGGCAGGCAGAGGCAGAGGGGAAGAGGTAGAAGCAGAGGTGTAGAGGGGCAGAGGCAGAGAGGCATAGGCAGAGGAGTAGAGGAGAGGGGCAGATACAGAGGGGCAGAGGCAAAGGCAGAGGCACAGAGGCAGAGGCAGCAGCAAGAGGCAGAGGCAGAGGGGCAGTGGACAGAGGCAAAGGGGCAGAGGAAGAGGGGTAGAGGACAGAGCCATAGGCAGTGGGGCAGAGGCAGATGGACAGGGGCAGAGGGACAGAGGGACAGAGGCAGAGGCAGGGGCAGAGGGGCAGAACGCAGAGGTGCAGAGTTCAGAGGCAGAGAGGCAGAGGGGCAGAAGGGAAGAGGGGCAGATACAGAGGCAGTGGGGCAGAGGCAGAAGACAGTGGCAGAGTGGCGGAGGCATATGGGCAGAAGACTGAGACAGAGGGGCAGAAAGAGAGAGACAGAGGGGCAGAGACAGAGGCAGAGGGGCAGAGGCAGAGTCAGAGGCAGATGGGCAGGCATAGAGTGGTAGAGGGGCAGTGGTAGAGGCAGAGGAGCAGCAGCAGAGGCAGATGGAGTGGCAGAGGCAAAGGGGCAGAGGGGTAGAGGGGCAGAGGTGTAGAGGACAATGGCAACTAGAGAGGCAGAGGCAGACGGGCAGGGATAGAGGGGCAGAGGCAGAGGGGCAAGGGAGAGGGGCAGAGTCAGATGCAGATGGGTAGCTGTAGAGGGGCAGAGGGGCAGAGGCAGAGGCAAAGGAGCAGCAGCAGAGGCAGAGGCAGAGGTAGAGGCAGTGGCAAAGGCAAAGGGCAGAGAGGTAGAGGGGCAGAGATTCAGAGGCAGAGGAGCAGAGGGACAGAGGACAATGGCAGCTCCAGAGGGGCAGAGGTAGACAGGCAGGAAAAGAAGCAAACAGGCAGGGGCAGATGGGCAGAGACAGAGGGACCGAGGCCGATGCAGAGTACAGAAGCAGCAGGGAAGAGGGGCAGAGGGGAAAAGGGGAAGAGGGGAAGAGGGGAAGAGGGGAAGAGGGGCAGAGGGACAGAGGCAGAGGCAGAGATGTAGAAGGGCAGAGGCAGAGGAAGAGAGACAGAGGGCCGGAGGACAATTGCAGAGGCAGAAGAGCAGAGGCCAACAGACAGAGACAGAGGCAGAGGGGCAGAGGCAGAGGGGCAGAGTCAGAGAGGCCTAGGCAGAGGCAGAGGGGCAGAGACAGAGGCAGAGAAGCAGAGGACAGAGGCAGAGGAGGAGGGGCAGAGGCAGAGATGGAGTGGAGCATAGGCGGGGGGGGGGGGGGGGGGGGGGGGCAGGGACAGAGAGGTAGAGGTAGAGAGGCCTAGGCAGAAACAGAGAGGCAAAGGCAGAGGAACAGAGACAGAGGCAGAGAAACAGAGGACAGAGGCAGAGGCAGAGAAACAGAGGACAGAGGCAGAGGCAGAGATGCAGTGGAGCAGAGGCAGGCTAGCAGGGACAGAGAGGCAGAGGCAGAGAGGCAGAGGCAGAAGCAGAGAAACATAGGACAGAGGCAGAGGAGGAGGGGCAGAGGCAGAGGCAGAGGCAGAGGCAGAGATGCAGTGGAGCAGAGGCAGGTGGGCAGGGACAGAGGGGAAGAGGCAGAGGGGCAGATGCAGAGGGGCAGAGAATGGAGGCAAAGGGGCAGAGGCAGAGGGGCAGAGGCAGAGGGACAGAGGCAGAGAGGCAGAGGAACAGAGGCAGAGGGACAGAGGCAGAGAGGCAGAGGAGCAGAGGCAGAGGCAGATGCACAGGCAGACAGGCAGAGGGAGAGGTGCAGAGGTATAGAGGCAGAGGCAGAGATGCAAGGCAGAGGCAGAGGTGCAGAGGTTTAGAGGGGCAGAGGGGCAGAGGCACTGGGGCAGATGGCAAGAGAGAGGGGCAGAGGCAGAAGGGCAGAGGCAGAGAGGCAGATGCACAGGCAGACAGGTAGAGGGAGAGGTGCAGAGGTATAGAGGCAGAGGCAGAGATGCAGAGGCAGAGGCAGAGGGGCAGAGCCAAGAGGCAGAGTCTGACAGGTAGGAAGAGAGGCAGAGACAGAGAGGCAGAGTCAGAGAGGCCAGAGCAAAGGTGCAGAGGCTGAGAGAGCAGAGGCTGAGGGGCAGTGGGGCAGAGGCAGAGAGGCAGAGGCAGAGAGGCAGAGGCAAAGAGGCAGAGGGGCAGAGACAGGGGCAGAGAAACAGGACAGAGGCAGAGATGCAGTGAAGCAGAGGCAGGCTGGCAGGGACAGAGAGGCAGAGGCAGAGTGGCCTAGGCAGAAACAGAGAGGCAGAGGCAGAGGGGCAGAGGCACAGGCAGAGAAACAGAGGACAGAGGTAGGGGAAGAGGGGCAGAGGCAGAGATGCAGTGGAGCAGAGGCAGGTGGGCAGGAACAGAGGGGAAGAGGCAGTGGGGCAGACACAGATTAGCAGAGAATGGAGGCAGAGGCGCAGAGGCAGACAGGCCTGGGCAGAGGTAAGAGGCAGAGGGGTATACGGGCAGAGACAGGCAGAGGGGCAGAGGCAGAGGTAGAAAGGCAGAGGGGCAGAGGCAGAGTGGTAGAAGACAGAGGCAGAGGCGCAGAGGACAGAGGCAGAGGCAGAGGGGCAGAGGCAGAGGGGCAGAGGACAGAGGCAGAGTGGCAGAGGCAGAGGGGCATTAGCAGACAGGCCTGGTCAGAGGGGCAAAGAGGCAGAGGTAGAGAGGAAGAGGGGCAGAGGCAGAGGGACAGAGGACAGAGCCATATGCAGAGGGGCAGATGGGCAGAAGCATCAGCAGAGATAGAGGGGCAGAATCCAGAGGTGCAGAAGTCAGATTTAAAGGGGCAGAGGGGCAGAGACAGAGGCAGAGGGGCAAAGGTAGAAGACAGTGACAGAGGGGCAGATGTATAGTCTCAGAGGCTGAGCAGCAGAGGCAAAGGAGTAGAAAACAGAGACAGAGGCAGAGGGGTAGAGGGAGATGGGCAAAGGCAGAATGGCAGAGAGGCAGAGGCAGAGAGGCAGAGGCAGAGTGGCCTCGGCAGAAACAGAGAGGCAGAGGCAGAGGGGCAGAGGCAGAGAGGCAGATGCACAGGCAGACAGGCGGAGGGAGAGGGGCAGAGGTATAGAGGCAAAGGCAGAGGGGCAGATGCAGAAGGGCAGAGCCAAGAGGACATGCAGGGAGAGAGGCAGAGACAGAGGGGCAGAGGCAGTGAGGCAGAGGTAGAGAGGCCAGGGTAGAGGTGCAGAGGCCAAGAGGCAGAGGCTGAGGGGCAGTGGGGCAGAGGCAGATGGGCAGGGGCAGAGTGGCAGTGTGGCAGAGACAGAGGGGCACAGGCAGAGGCAGAGGGGACGAGGGGCAGAGGCAGAGGGGCAGAGATCAGAGGCAGAGATTGAGGGACAAAGGTAGAGGCAGAGGGGCAGAGACAGACAGGCCTGGTCAGAGGGGCAGAGAGTCAGAGCAAGAGGTAGAGAGGGAGAGGGGCATAGGCAGAAGGGCAGAGGACAGAGGGAGACGCAGAGGGGCAGAGTCAGACAGGCAGGAGCAGAGGGCCAGAGGCAGACAGGCCTGGGCAGAGGGGCAGAGAGACAGAGAAGAGGTAGAGAGGGAGAAGGGCAGAGTCCGACGGGCAGGGGCAGAGGGGCAGAGGTGCAGAGGCAGAGTGGCAGAAGCAGAGGTATGGAGGTCAGAGGCAGAAGGGCAGAGGGGCAGAGACAGAGGCAGAGGCTGAGAGGCAGAGGCAGAGGAGCACAAGACAGAGACAGAGGCAGAGGGGTAGAGGGAGATTGCAGGGGCAGAGGCAGTTAGGCAAAAGCAGAGACTCAGAGAGGCAGAGGCAGAGGGGCAGAGGAGAGGGGAAGAGACAGAGGGGCAAAGGCAGAGGCAGATGCAGAATCAGAGCCAGTGGCAGAGAGGCAGGGGCATAGGGGTCTTAGGCAGAGAGGCAGAGGCAGGGAGGTAGAGGCAGAGGTGCAGAGGCTGAGAGGCAGATGCAGAGGGGCAGAGGCAGAGACAGATGGGCAGGAGTAGAGGGGCAGAGGGGCAGAGGCAGAGAGGCAGAGGCAGAGGGGCAGAGACAGAGACAGATGGGCAGGAGTAGAGGGGCAGAGGGGCAGAGGCAGAGAGGCAGAGGCAGAGATGCAGATAAAGAGAGGCATAAGAAGATGGGCAGAGGCAGAGGGGCAGAGGACAGAGGCTGATTGGCAGATGAAGAGGCAGATGGGAAGAGGCAGAGGCAGAGGGGCAGAGGCGCAGAGGCAGATTTAGAGAGGCAGAAGCAGGGGGGCAGGAAGAGACACAGAGGCAGAGTGATAGAGACCAAGAGGCAGAGTCTGATGTGCAGGGAGAGAGACAGAGGCAGAGGGGCAGAGGCAGAGAGGCAGGGGCAGAGGTGCAGAGGCCTAGAGGCAGAGTCTGAGGTGCAGGGAGAGAGGCAGAGGCAGAGGCAGAGGGGCAGAGGTAGAGGGGCAGGGGCAGGGGCAGGGGCAGAGGCAGAGGCAGAGGGGCAGAAGAAGAAGACAGTGCCAGAGGGGCAGAGGCATAGGGGTTGAGACTGTGAGGCAGAGGCAGAGGAGCAGAAGACAGAGACAGAGGCAGAGGGGTAGAGGGAGACGGGCAATGCCAGAGTGGCAGAAAGGCAGAGGGGCAGAGGACAATGGCAGGTGCAGAGGGGCAGAGACAGAGGCAGATGGTCAGGTGCAGAATTGCAGTGGCACAGTTAGAGACAGAGGCAGACATGCAGCTGTAGATGGGTAGAGGGAGAGGGACAGAAGCAGAGGTAGAGGGGGAGAGGGGCAGAGTGGGCAGAGGGGCAGAGGGGCAGAGGGAGAGGCAGAGACATAGAAGAGCAGAGGCAGATGTAGAGAGGCAGAGGGGCAGAGGACAATGGCAGAGGCCAACGGGCAGAGACAGAGGCTGGGCCAGAGGCAGTCGGGCAGATGCAGAGGGGCAGAGTTGCAGAGGGGCAGAGGCAGAGAGGCAGAGAGGCAAAGGCAGAGAGGCAGAGGCAGAGGGGCAGAGGCAGAGGCATAGGCAGAGAGGCATAGGCATTGGGGTAGAGGAGAGGGACAGATACACAGGGGTAGAGGCAGAGGAAGAGGGGCAGAGGACAGAGGCAAAGGGGTAGAGGCAGAGGCAGAGAGGCTGAGCCAGACAGGCTTGGGCAGAGTGGCGAGAGGCAGAGAAAGAGGTAGAGAGGCAGTGGGGCAGAGGCAGAGGGGCAGAGGCAGAGGGGTAGAGGACCGAGTTATAGGCAGTTGGGCAGAGGCAGCATCAGAGGCAGAGGGGTAGAAAGCAGAGGTGCAGAAGTGCAGAGGTCAGAGGTAGAGCAGGAGAGTGGCAGAGGGGAAGACAGGCAGAGGAGCAGTGGCAAAAGGCAGTGGCAGAGGGGCAGAGGCTGAGAGGCAGAGTTAGAGGAGCAGAAGACAGAGACCAAAGCAGAGGTTAGAGGGAGATGTGTAGGGGTAGAGTGGCAGAGAGAGAGAGAGAGAGAGAGAGAGAGAGAGAGAGAGAGAGAGAGAGAGAGAGAGAGAGAGAGAGAGAGAGAGAGAGAGAGAGAGAGAGAGAGAGAGAGAGAGAGAGAGAGAGAGAGAGAGAGGCAGGCAGAGGGGCAGAGACAGAGGGGTAGAGGTAAAGAGGTAAAGGCAGAGTCAGATGGACAGGAACAGAGTGGTAGTGGGGCAGAGGTCGAGGCAGAGGAGCAGAGGCAGAAGCAAAGGGGCAGAGGGGTAGAAGGGCAGAGGTGCAGAGGCAGAGGGGCAGAGGGGCAGAGGACAATGGCAGTTCCAAAGGGGAAGAGGCAGACCTGCAGAGACAGAGGCAGACGGGCAGAGCAGAGGGGCAGAATCAGAGTTAGAGATGGATGCAGAGAGGCAGGGGCAGATGCAGACAGGCAGGGGAAGATGGGCACAGGCAGAGGGGCTAAGGCAGATGCAGAGGAGCAGAGGACAGAAGCAGAGGGGCAGAGGGTCAGAGAGGCAAGGCAGAGGCAGAGACATAGAAGGGCAGAGGCAGAGGTAGAGAGACAGAGGGGCAGGGGACAATGGCAGAGGCCGACAGGCAGAGACAGCGCAGAGGGGCAGAGAGCCAGAGGCAGAGGTCCAGGGGGCAGTTAGAGGGGCAGAGGCAGAGGGGCAGAGAGGCAGAGGCATAGGGCCATAGCCAGAGAGGCAGAGGCAGAGAGGCAGGGGTGGGGAGGCCAAGTGGCAGAGGTAGAGGGGTAGAGGCAGAGAGGCACAGGCCGACGGTCAGAGACAGAGGCAGATGGTCAGGGGCAGAGGGGCAGAGGCCTAGGTGCAGAGGCAGAGGCAGAACGGCAGAGGGTCAGAGGCAGAGGTGCAGAGGCAGAGACAGAGGGGCAGAGTGGCAGAGGGGCAGAGGCAGAGGGGCAGAGGGGCAGAGGCTGAGGGGCAGAGGGGCAGAGGATAGAGGCAGAGGAAAATGGGCATAGGCAGAGACCAAGGGGCAGAGGACAGAGACAGAGGCAGAGGGGCAGAGGAACAAGGGCAGAGAGACAGAGGTAGACAGTCAGAGGTAGAGGGGCAGAGGCAGAGGGGAAGAGGGTTAGAGAGGGAGAGGTGCAGAGGCACTCGGGCAGAGGAGAAGAGAGAGGGCCAGAGGCAGAGGGGCAGAGGCTGAGAGGCAGAGGCCTAGGTGCAGAGGCAGAGGCAGAACGGCAGAGGGTCAGAGGCAGAGGTGCAGAGGCAGAGGCAGAGGGGCAGAGCAGCAGAGTTGCAGAGGCAGAGGGGCAGAGGTGCAGAGGCTGAGGGGCAGAGGGGCAGAGGCTGAGGGGCTGAGGGGCAGAGGCAGAGAGGCAGAGATGAGAGGCAGAGGTTGAAGGACAAAGGCAGAGGCATAGGGGCAGAGGAGAGAGGGAGAGGGGCAGATGCAGAGGCAGATGGGCAGGGGCAGAGTTGCAGTGGCACAGTTAGAGGCAGAGGCAGAGGCAGATAGGCAGGGGCAGATGGGCATTGTCAGAGGGACAGTGGCAGAGGCAGAAGCCGAGATGCAGATCCAGAGGGGCAGATGGGGAGAGCCAGAGGCTGAGGCGCATAGGGGCAGAGGCAGAGAAGCAGAGGCAGAGAGGCAGAGGTAGAGAGGTAGAGGCAGAGAGGTAGAGACTAAGAAACAGAGGACAGAGGCAGAGGAGGAGGGGCAGAGGCAGAGGCAGAGATACAGTGGGGCAGAGGCAGATGGGCAGGGACAGAGGGGCAGAGGCAGAGGGGCAGAGACAGTGACAGATGGGCAGGAGTCGAGTGGCAGTGGGGCAGAGGCCGAGAGGCATAGGCAGAGGACCAGAGGCAGAGAGGCAGAGTAAGATTTAGAGAGGCAGACTTTGAGGTGCAGGGAGAGAGGTAGAGGCATAAGGCAGAGGCTGAGTGCCAGAGGCGGAGGGGAAGAGGCCGAGAGGCAGAGTCTGAGGTGCAGGGAGAGAGACAGAGGCAAGGGGCAGGGGCAGAGGAGGAGGGGCAGAAGCAGAGGCAGAGAGGCAGAGGCAGAGAGGCAGAGGCAGAGGCAGAGAGGCAGAGAGGCAGAGAGGCAGAGAGGCAGAGGCAGAGAGGCAGAGAGGCAGAGGGGCAGGGGCAGAGGCAGAGAGGCAGAGGCAGAGGCAGAGGCAGAGGCAGAGGGGCAGACCCTGAGAGTCAGAGGCTGAGGGGCAGAGGCAGAGGCAGAGGCAGAGGCAGAGGGGCTGAGGCAGAGGGGCAGAGGACCGAGTTATAGGCAGTTGGGAAGAGGCAGCATCAGAGGCAGAGGGGCAGAAAGCAGAGGTGGAGAGGTCAAAGGCAGAGCAGGAGAGTGGCAGAGGGGAAGACAGAGGCAGAGGGGCAGAGGCTGAGAGGCAGAGGCAGAGTTAGAGGAGCAGAAGACAGAGAGAGACAGAAGCAGAGAGGGTAGAGGGAGACTGGCAGGACAGAGCAGCAGAGAGAGAGAGAGAGAGAGAGAGAGAGAGAGAGAGAGAGAGAGAGAGAGAGAGAGAGAGAGAGAGAGAGAGAGAGAGAGAGAGAGAGGGAGGCAGGCAGGCAGGCAGAGGGGCAGAGGTAAAGACAGAGGCAGATGGGAAGGAGCAGTGTGTTAGTGGGTCTGAGGTAGAGGCATAGGACAGAGGCAGAGATGCAGTGGGGCAGAAGCAGACAGGCAGAGACGGAGTCAGACTGGCAGAGATAGAGGGGCAGAGGATAGAGGAAAAGGGGCAGAGTCAAAGAGGCAGAGGGGCGGAGGTAGACATCCAGGGGCAGAGGCAGAGGAGCAGAGAGGCAGAGGGAGATACAGAGGGGCAGAGTCAGACGGGCAGGGGCAGAGGGGCAGAGACAGACATGCAGAGCCAGAGGGGCAGAGGGACTGAGACAGAGGCAAAGGTGCACATGCCGAGAGGCAGAAGCAGAGCTACAGAGGTAGAGGCAGACGGGCAGCAGCAGAGTGGCAGAGTGGCAGAGGCAGAGGGGCAAAGGCAGAGGCAGAGGTTGAGGGACAAAGTCAGAGGCAGAGGGGCAGAGGAGAGTGGGAGAGGGGGCAGATGCAGAGGCAGATTGGCAGGGGCAGAGTTGCAGTGGCATAGTTAGAGACAGAGGCAGATAGGCAGGGCAGATGGGCATTGGCAGAGGGAGATGCCGAGAGGCAGAGCCAGAGGGGCAGATGCCGAGAGCCAGAGGTTGGGTCACATAGGGGCAGCGGCAGAGAGGCAGAGGTAGAGAGGTAGAGGCAGAGGGGCAGAGGCAGATGTAGAGAGGCAGATGCAGAGTGGCAGAAGCCAAGAGGCAGAGGCTTAGGGGCAGAAGTGCAGAGGCAGAGGCAGAGAGAGTGGCTGTGGGCTATAGGTACAAAGGCAGAGAGGCAGAGGCATAAAGGCAGAGTTAGAGAGGCAGAGGTAGAGGCAGAGGAGGAGGGGCAGAGGCAGAGATGCAGTGGGGGTAGTGGCAGACAAGCAGAGACAGAGGCAGAGGTGTAGGGGCCTATAGGCAAAGGATAAGGGCCAGTGGGACAGAGGCTGAGAGGAAGAGGCAGAGGGGAAGAGGTTGAGAGGCCTAGTCTGAGGGGCAGGGAGAGAGGCAGAGGCAGAGGGTTAGAGGCAGAGGGGCTAAGGCAGAGAGGCAGAGGCTGAGGTCCAGAGGCGGAGGGGGAGAGGCCGAGAGGCAGAGTCTGAGGTGCAGGGAGAGAGGCAGAGGCAGAGGGGCAGGGGCAGAGGCTGAGTAGCAGAAGCAGAGGTGCAGAGGTCATAGGCAGAAGGTCAGAGTGGCAGAGATAGA
The DNA here is from genome assembly GCF_000001635.26 of Mus musculus. Taxonomy (NCBI): domain Eukaryota; kingdom Metazoa; phylum Chordata; class Mammalia; order Rodentia; family Muridae; genus Mus; species Mus musculus. The sequence continues at coordinate 232,739 of NW_019168531.1, forward strand.
GGCAGAGGGGTAGAGGCTTAGGGGCAGAGTCTGAGAGGCAGAGGCAGAGAGGTACCGAGTGACAGGCAGGGGCAGAGGGGCAGATACAGAGGCAGAGGGGCAGAGGGGCAGAGGGGCAGAGGGGCAGAGGCAGAGAGGCAGAGGCAGAGAAACAGAGGACAGAGGCAGAGGAGGAGAGGCAGAGGCAGAGGCAGAGATGCAGTGGGACAGAAGCAGACAGGCAAAGACAGAGTCAGATAGGCAGGGACAGAGGGGCAGAACATTGAGGCAAAGGGGCAGAGTCAGAGTCAAAGTCAAAGGGGCAGAGGAGCAGAGGCAGAGGGGCATAGAGGCAGAGGGAGACACAGAGGGGCAGAGTCAGATGGGCAGTGGCAGAGGGGCAGAGGGACTGAGACAGAGGCAAAATTGCACATGCCGAGAGGCAGAGGCAGAGCTGCAGAGGTAGAGCCAGATGGGTGGGGGCAGAGTGGCAGAGGAAGAGGGGCAAAGACAGAGGCAGAGGTTGTGGGGCAAAGGCAGAGGCAGAGGGGCAAAGGAGAGAGGGAGAGGGGCAGATGCAGAGGCAGATGGGCAGGGGCAGAGTTGCAGTGGCATAGTCAGAGACAGAGGCAGATAGGCAGGGGCAGATGGGCATTGTCAGAGGGGCAGTGGCAGAGGCAGAAGCTGAGAGGCAGATACAGAGGGGCAGACGTGGAGAGCCAGAGGCTGAGGCGCATAGGGGCAGAGGCAGAGAGGCAGAGGAAGAAAGGTAGAGGCAGAGAGGTAGAGACAGAGAAATAGAGGACAGAGGCAGAGGAGGAGGGGCAGAGGCAGAGGCAGAGATGCAGTGGGGGCAGTGGCAGACAAGCAGAGACAGAGGCAGACAGGCAGGGACAGAGGGGCAGAGGCAGAGGGGCAGAGGACAGTGGCAAATGGGGCAGAGGCAGAGTCAGAGGTGCAGAGAAGACAGGCCTTTGCAGAGGGGCAGAGAGGCAGAGGCAGAGGCAGAGAGGCAGACAGGCAGGGCCAGAGGCTGAGTAGCAGAAGCAGAGGTGCAGAGGTCAGAGGCAGAAGAGCAGAGAGGGAGAGACAGAGGCAGAAGGGTACAGGCTTAGGAGCACAGTCTGAGAGGCAGAGGCAGAGGAGCAGAAGACAGAGACCGAGGCAGAGGGGTACAGAGAGACGGGCAGGGGCAGAGGGGCAGATACAGAGGCAGAGGAGCAGAAGGGCAGAGGCAGAGGGGCAGAAGCTGATGTGTAGAGGTCAGAAGCCGAATGGCATATGGGCAGAGACAGAGGCAGAGGGGCAGAGGACAGTGGCAAATTGGTCAGAGGCAGAGGGGCAGAGAAGATAGGCCTGGTCAGAGGGGCAGAGAGGGAGAGGAAGAGGTAGAGAGGGCAGAGGGGCAGAGACAGAGAAAGAGGTACAGGGTCCTGTAGGCAAAGACTGAGGGACAGTGGGTCAGAGGTAGAGAGGAAGAAGCAAAGGGATAGAGGCCAAGAGGCAGAGGTAGAGGGGCAGAGGCAGAGGCAAAGAGGCAGAGGCAGAAAGGCATAGGCCAATTTAGAGAGGCAGAAGCAGAACGGTAGGGGGAGACACAGAGGCAGAGAGGTACATGCTGAGAGGCAGAGTCTAATGTGCAGGGAGAGAGGCAGAGGCAGAGAGGCAGAGGTAGAGAGGCAGAAGCTGAGAGCCAGAGTCTGAGGGGCCGAGGGGAAGAGGCAGAGAGGCAGAAGCAGAGAGGCTGGGGTACAGGTGCAGAGGCTGAGAGGCAGAGACAAAGGGGCAGAGGTAGAAGCAGAGTGGAAGAGGGGCAGAGGGGTAGAGGGGCAGAGGGGTAGAGGGGCAGAGGGGTAGAGGGGCAGAGGCAGAGAGGCAGAGGCAGAGATGCAGATAATGAGAGGCAAAGGGGCAGAGGCAGAGGCAGAGGGGCAGAGGACAATGGCAGCTCCAGAGGGGCATAAGCACATGGGCAGAGACAGAGGCAGATGTGTAGTGGCAGAAGGGCATAGTCAGAGACAGATGCAGACAGGCAGGGGCAGATGGACAGAGGCAGAGGTTCTGAGGCTGATGCAGAGGAGCAGAGGATGGAAGCAGAGGGGAAGAGTGGCAGAGGGGCAGAGGGGCAGAGGGGTAGAGGGGCACAGAGAAGGGCAGAGGCAGAGAGGCAGAGGCAGAGAGGCAGTGGCAGAGGGGCAGAGGCAGATGTAGACAGGTAGATGCAGATTGGCAGAAGCCAAGAAGTAGAGGCTTAGGGGCAGAAGTGCAGAGGCAGAGGCAGAGGGGCAGAAGCTGAGAGACAGTGGCTGTGGGGCATAGGTGCAGAGGCAGAGAGGCAGAGACATAGAGGCAGAGTTAGAGAGGCAGAGGCAGAGGAATGGAGAACAGAGGCAGAGGAGGAGGGGCAGAGGCAGAGATGCAGTAGGGCAGAGGCAGACTAGAAAAGCCAGAGGCAGACGGGCAGTGACAGAGGGGCAGAGGCAGAGGGGCAGAGAGGGCAGTGACAAATGGGGCAGAGGCAGAGAGGCAGAGAAGATAGGCCTGGGCAGAGGGGCAGAGAGGTAGAGGCAGAGGGGCAGAGGCAGACGGGCAGGGCCAGAGGCTGAGTAGCAGAAGCAGAGGTGCAGTGGTCAGAGGCAGAAGGGCAGAGAGGCAGAGACAGAGGAGCAGAAAACAGAGACAGAGGCAGAGGGGTACAGGGAGACATGTAGGGGCAGAGGGGCAGATACAGAGGCAGAGGGGCCGAGGAAGAGGAAGAGAGGCAGAGTGGCAGAGGACAATGGCAGAGCTAGAGGGGCAGAGGCATAGGGACAGAGACAGAGGCAGATGGTAGGGGCAGAGATGCAATGCAACAGTTAGAGACAGAGGCATACAGGCAGGGGCAGATGGGCAGAGACAGAGGGGCAGAGGCTGAGAGGCAGAGTCTGAGGGCCAAGGGGCAGAGGCCGAGAGGCAGAGGTTGAGAGGCAGAGGGGCAGTGGCAGAGAGACAGAGGCAGAGAGGCTGAGTACGATTTAGAGAGGCAGAAGCAGAGGGGCAGGGAGAGACGCAGAGGCAGAGTGGCAGAGGCCAAGAAGCAGAGTCTCAGGTGCAGGGAGAGAGGCAGAGGCAGAGGGGTAGAGGCAGAGGGGGCAGAGGCAGAGAGGTAGAGGCAGAGGGCCAGAGACGGAGGGGGAGAGGCCGAGAGGCAGAGTCTGAGGTGCAGGGAGAGAGGCAGAGGCAGAGGCAGAGGGGCTGACAGGGCAGAGGAGGAAGGGCAGAAGCAGAGGCAGAGAGTAGAGGCAGAGGGGCAGAGGCAGAGGCAGGGGCAGATGCTGAGTAGCAGAAGCTGAGGTGCAGAGGTCAGAGGCAGAAGGTCAGAGAGGCAGAGACAGAGGCAGAGGGGTAGAGGCTTAGGGGCAGAGTCTGAGAGGCAGAAACAGAGGAGCAGAAGACAGAGACGAGGCAGAGGGGTACAGAGAGACGGGCAGGGGCAGAAGGGCAGATACAGAGGCACAGGGGCAGATACAAATGCAGAGAGGCAGAGGCAGAGGGGCAGAGGCAGAGGAGGAGGGGCAGAGGCAGAGGCAGAGATGCAGTAGGGCAGAAGCAGACAGGCAGAGACAGACGCAGACAGGCAGGGATAGAGGGGCAGAGGATAGAGGCAAAGTGGCAGTGACAGTGTCAAAGAGGCAGAGGGGCAGAGGCACACAGGGGCAGAGGAAGAGGGGCAGAGGAGAGGGGCCAACACAGAGAGGCAGGGGCAGAGGCAGAGTTAAAGGGGCAGAGGCAGAGGAAGAGGGGCAGAGGGGAATAGGGGCAGAGGTGCAGAGGCAGAGGCAGAGGCAGAGGGACAGAGGTAGAGGCAGAGGCAGAGGCAGAGGGACAGAGGTAGAGGCAGAGGCAGAGGCAGAGGGCTAGAGGGGCAGAGGTGCAGAGGCAGACCGGCTGAGTTCAGAGGCAAAGGCTGAGGGACAGAGACAGTGGCAGAAGGGCAGGGGCACATTGGCAAAGGGGCAGAGGCAGTGGGGCAGAGGGGCAGAGGTACAGAGGTGCAGAGGTGCAGAGGTGCAGAGGTGCAGAGGTGCAAGGGCAGAGGCGCGAAGGATAGATGCAGAGTTGCAGAGGAAGTGGCAGAGGCAGAGGGGCAGAGGACAGTTGCAGAGGCAAAGGGGCAGAGACTGAGTGGCAGAGGACATAGGCATAGGCAGAGGAGCAGAGGCAGAGGCGCAGATGACTGAGGCACATGCAAAGGGGCAGATGCAGAGGGGCAGAGTACAGAGACAGTGGCAGAGGAGCAGAGGCAGAGGTAGAGAAGCTGAGGGGCTGAAGGGCAAAGGGGCAGAGGGGCAGAGGCGTAGGTATAGAGTTGTAGAGCACAGAATCAAAGGCTAAGTAAGGGACAGAGGCAGAAGCAGAGAGTCAGAGGCAGAGTGGCAGAGAGGCAGAGAGGCAGAGAGCAGAGAGGCAGAGAGGCAGAGGCAGAGGCAGAGGCAGGGTGGTAGAAGCAGAGGTGCAGAGGCCGAGAGGCAGATGCAGAGGGGCAGAAGCAGAGGCAGATGGGCAGGAACAGAGTGGCAAAGGTACAGAGACAGAGTTAGGGGCCAAGATGCAGATAAAGACAGGAAGAGACAGAGGGACAGAGGTAGTGGCAGATGGGCAGAGGCACAATGGCAGAGGGGCAGAGGACAGGCAGAGTGGCAGAGGAAGAGGCAGAGGGGAAGAGGAAGAGTGGCAGAGGCCAGAGGTAGAGGCAAAGGGGCAGAGGCAGAGGGCCACAGGGCAGAGACAGAGGCAGATGGGCAGAGTGGCAGAGGACAGAAGCAGAGGGACAGAGACAGAGGCAGATGGCAGGGGCAGAGGTGTTATGCAACAATTAGAGACAAAGGCAGACAGGCAGGGGCAGATGGGCAGAGGCAGATGGGGAAGGGCAGAGGGGCAGAAGGGCAGAGGCAGAGGGGCAGAAGCTGAGGTGCACAGGTCAGAAGCAGAAGGGCTTATGGACAGAGACAGAGGCAGATGGTAGGGGCAGAGGGGCAATGCAACAGTTAGAGACAGTGGCAGACAGTCAGGGGCAGATGGGCCGAGACAGAGGGGCAGAGGTAGATGGGGAAGGCCAGAGGGGCAGAAGGGCAGAGGTTGAGGGGCTGAGGACAGTGGCAAATGGGGCAGAGGACAGTGGCAAATGGGGCAGAGGCAGAGGCAGAGGCAGAGGCAGATGTGCAGAGAAGATAGGCTTGGGCAGAGGGGCAGAGAGGTAGAGGCAGAGGTAGAGAGGCAGAGGGGCAGAGGCAGACGGGCAGGGGCACATGCTGAGTAGCAGAAGCAGTGGTGCAGAGGTCAGAGGCAGAAGGGCAGAGAGGCAGAGACAGAAGCCGAGGGGTAGAGGTTAAGGGCAGAGTCTGAGAGCAGAGGCAGAGGAGCAGAAGGCAGAGACAAAGGCAGAGGGGTACAGGGAGACGTGCAGGGCCAGAGGGGGCAGATACAGAGGCAGAGGGGCAGAGGCAGAGTGGCAGAGGACAGAGGCAGAGTGGCAGAGGCAGAGGCAGAGGGGAAGACACAGAGGAAGAGGTAGAGAAGCTGAGAGGCACTGAGGCAGAGGGGCAGAGGTGCAGATGTAGAGGAGCAGAGGACATAGGCAGAAGGTCAGAGGGGTAGAGATAGAGGCAGAGGGGTAGAGGCTTAGTGGCAGAGTCTGAGAGGCAGAGGTAGAGGGGTACAGAGAGGCAGGGCAGAGGGGCAGATACAGAGGCAGAGGGGCAGAGGCAGAGAGGCAGAGGCAGAGAAATAGAGGACGGAGGCAGAGGAAGAGGGGCAGAGGCAGAGATGCAGTGGGGCAGAAGCAGACAGGCAGAGACAGAGTCAGACATGCAGGGACAGAGGGGCAGAGCATAGAGGCAAAGGGGCAGAGGCAGAGGCAGAGAGTCAAAGGGAAAGAGGCAGATAGGCACGAGCAGAGGGGCAGGGAGGCAGAGGCATAGGGGCTGAGAGGCAGAGATAGAGGCAGAGTGGCATAGGCAGATAGGCAGAGGCAGAGGGTCAGAGGAGAGGGGCCGACCCAGACGGGCAGGGGCAGGGGCAGGGGCAGGGGCAGAGGCAGAGAGGCAGAGGCAGAGGCAGAGGCAGAGAGGCAGAGATAGATAGCCAGGAGCAGAGTTAGAGAGGCAGAGCAGAGGGGCAGAGGCTGAAAGGCAGAGAGGCAGAGGGAGAGAGGCAGGGGCAGATGGGCAGAGGCCTAGAGGTAGAGTCTGAGGTATAGGGAGAGAGGCAGAGGTGCAGAGGCAGAGGGGCAGGGGCAGAGGCAGAGGGACAGAGGCAGAATAGGAGGGGCAGAAGCAGAGGAAGAGAGGCAGATGCAGAAACAGGGGCAGAGGTAGAAGCAGAGTGGCAGTGGCAGGGGCACAGGGGTACAGGGGCTTATGGGCTGAGGGGCAGAGGGGCAGAGGCAGAGAGGCAGAGATGCAGATAAAGAGAGGCAATGGGGCAGGGGCAGAGGCAGAGGCAGAGAGGCAGGGGCACAATGGCAGAGGGGCAGAGGGGCAGAGGCAGAGGAGCAGCTCCAGAGGGGCATAAGCACATGGGCAGAGACAGAGGCAGATGGGTTGTGGCAGAAGGGCATAGTCAGAGTTCGAGACAGATGCAGACAGGCAGGGGCAGATGGACAGAGGCAGAGGGTCTGAGGCTGATGCAGAGGAACAGAGGACAGAAGCAGAGGGGCAGAGTGGCAGAGGGACAGAGGGGCAGAGGTAGATACGTAGAAGGGCAGAGGCAGATGTAGAGATGCCGAGGTGCAGAGAACAATGGCAGAGGAAGAAGGACAGGTCGATGTACAGAGACAGAGACAGAGGAGAGGGGCAGAGATAGATGAGCAGGGGCAGAGGGGCAGAGAGGCAGAGGCAGAGGGGCAGAGGGGCACAGAGAGTGGCAGAGGCATAGGGGCAGAGAGGCAGAAGCAGAGAGGCAGAGGCAGAGAGGCAGTGGCAGAGGGGCAGAGGCAGATGTAGAGAGGCAGATGCACAGTGGCAGAAGCCAAGAGGCAAAGGCTTAGCCGCAGAAGTGCAGAGGCAGAGGCTGAGAGACATTGGCTGTGGGGCATATGTGCAGAAGCAGAGAGTCAGAGGCATAGAGGCAGAGTTAGAGAGGCAGAGGTAGAGGAATGGAGGACAGAGGCAGAAGAGGAGGGGCAGTGGCAGAGGCAGAGATGCAGTGGGTCAGAGGCAGACAAGTAGAGACAGAGGCAGACGGGCTGGGACAAAGGGGCAGGGGCAGAGGGGCAGAGGCAGAGTGGCAGAGGACAGTGGCAAATGGGGTAGAGGCGGAGGGACAGAGAAGATAGGCCTGGGCAGAGGGGCACAGAGGCAGAGGCAGAGGTAGAGAGGCAGAGGGGCAGAAGCAGATGTGCAGGGCCAGAGGCTGAGTAGCAGAAGCAGAGGTGCAGAGGTCAGAGGCAGAAGGGCAGAGAGGCAGAGACAGAGGCCGAGGGGTACAGGGAGACGTGCAGGGCCAGAGGGGCAGATACAGAGGCAGAGGGGCAGAGGCAGAGGAAGAGGCAGAGAGGCACAAGGCAATGGAAGAGGCAGAGGGGCAGAGGCAGAGGAAGAGGCAGAGAGGCAGAGGGCAATGGAAGAGGCAGAGGGGCAGAGGCAGAGGAAGAGGAAGAGGCAGAGAGTCAGAGGAGCAGAGGACAATGGCAGAGGCAGAAGGGCAGAGGAAGAGGGACAGAGACAGAGGCAGATGGTAGGGGGAGAGGTGCAATGCCACAGTTAGAGACAGAGGCAGACAGGCTGGGGCAGATGGGCAGAGGCAGAGGGGCAAAGGCAGACAGGCAGGGGCAGATGTGCAGAGGCAGAGGGGCAGAGGCAGATAGGGAGTGGCAAAGGGGAGAAGGGCAGAGGCAGATGGGTAGAAGCTGAGGTGCAGAGAAGAGAAGCAGAAGGGCATACGGGCAGAGACAGAGGCAGAGGGGCAGAGGCAGTGGGGCAGAGGACAGAGGCAAATGGGGCAGAGGCAGAGGGGCAGAGAAAACAGGCATGGGCAGAGGGACAGAGAGGCAGAGGAAGTGGTAGAGGCAGAGGGACAGGCAGATAGGCAGGGGCAGATGGGCAGAGGGGCAGAGGTAGAGGCAGCAGGGCAGAAGGGCAGAGGCAGAGGGGCAGAACCTGAGGTGCAGAGGTCAGAAGCAGAAGGTCATACGGGCAGAGACAGAGGCAGAGGGGCAGAGGACAGTGGCAAATGGGGCAAAGGCATAGGCAGAGGGGCAGATAAGACAGGCCTGGGCAGAGGGGCAGAGAGGCTGAGGAAGAGGTAGAGAGGCAGAGGCAGAGGGGTAGGGCCAGAGGCTGAAGAGCAGAAGCAGTGGTGCAGAGGTCAGAGGCAGAGGGGCAGAGAGACAGAGACAGAGGCAGAGGGGTAGAGGCTTAGGGGCAGACTTTGAGAGGCAGAGGAGTAGAAGACAGAGACAGAGACAGAGACAGAGGGTTACAAGGAGACATGTAGGTGAAGAGGGGCAGATACAGAGGCAGATGGGCAGAGGCAGAGGAAGAGGCAGAGAGGCAGAGGGGCAGAGGACAATGGCAGAGGCAGAGGGACAGAGACAGATGCAGATTGTAGGGGCAGAGGTGCAATTCCAGAGTTAGAGATATTGGCAGACAGGCAGGGGCATATGGGCAGAGGCTGAGGGGCAGAGGCAGAGGCAGAGAGGCAGAAGCTGGGGTGCAGAGTTAAGAAGCAGAAGGACATATGGGCAGAGATAGAGGCAAAGGGGCAGAGGCAGAGGGGCAGAAGCTGAGGTGCAGAGGTCAGAAGCAGAAGAGCATACGGGCAGAGACAGAGGCCAAGGGGCAGAGGAAAGTGGCAAATGGCACAGAGGCAGAGAAAACAGGCCTGAGCAGAGGGGTAGAGGGCAGTGGCAAATGGGGCAGAGGCGGAGGAGAGGGGCAGAGAAAACAGGCCTGGGCAGAGAGGCAGAGAGGCAGAGGAAGAGGTAGAGATGCAAAGGGGCAGAGGCAGATGGTCAGGGGCAGAGGCTGAGTATCAGAAGCAGAGGTCAGAGGCAGAAGGGCAGAGAGGCAGAGACAGAGGCAGAGGGGTACAGGCAGATGAGCAGGGGCAGACAGGCAGATACAGAGGCAGAGGGGAAGAGGCAGAGGAAGAGGCAGAGAGGCAGAGGGGCAGAGGACAATGGCAGATGCAGAGGGGCAGAGGCAGAGGGACAGAGACAGAGGCAAATGTTAGGGGCAGACGTGCAATGCAACAGTAAGAGACAGAGGCAGACAGGCAGGGGCAGATGGTCAGAGGCAGAGGAGCTGAGGGGCAGAGGCAGATGGGGTGGGGAAGAAGGGCAGAAGGGCAGAGGCAGAGGGGCAGAAGCTGAGGTGCAGAGGTCAGAAGTAGAAGGGCATAAAGGCAAAGACAGAGGCAGAAGGGCAGAGGACAGTGACAAATGGGGCAGAGGCAGAGGTAGATGGGCAGAGAAGACAGGCCTGGGCAGAGGGGCAGAGGGGCAGAGGGGCAGAGGGGCAGAGGGGCAGAGAGGCATAGAGGCAGAAGAAGAGGTAGATAGGCAGAGGGGCAGAGGCAGACAGGCAGGGCCAGAGGCTGAGTAGCAGAAGCAGAGGTGCAGAGGTCAGAGGCAGAAGGGCAGAGAGGCAGAAGGGCAGAAACAGAGGCAGAGGGGTAGAGGCTTAGGGGCAGAGTCTGAGAGGCAGAGGCAGAGGAGTAGAAAACAGAGACAGAGGCAGAGGGGTACAGGGAGACTTTTAGGGGCAGAGGGGCAGATACAGAGGCAGAGGGGCAGAGTGGCAGAGAGGCACAGGAAGATGTAGAGAGGCAGAGGGGCAGAGGCAGATGAGGAATGGCAGAGGTGCAGAATGGCATAGGCAGAGGGGCAGAAGCTGAGGTACAGAAGCAGAAGGGCATAAGGGCAGAGACAGAGGGGCAGAGGTAGAGGGGCAGAGTACAGTGGCAAATGGGGAAGAGGCAGGGGCAGAGAGGCAGAGAAGACAGGCCTGGATAGACAGGCAAAGAAGAAGAGGTAGAGAGGCAGAGGGGCAGAGGCAGACGGGCAGGGGGAATGGCTGAGTAGCAGAAACAGAGGTCAGAGGCAGAAGGGCAGAGAGGCAGAGAGGCAGAGACAGAGGCAGAGGGGTAGAGGCTTAGAGGCAGAGTCTGTGAGGCAGAGGCAGAGTAGCAGAAGACAGAGACAGAGGCAGAGGGGTACAGGGAGACGGGCAGGGGCAGAGGGGCAGGTACAGAAGCAGAGGGGTAGAGCTAGAGGAAGAGGCAGAGAGGCAGAGGGGCAGTGGACAATGGCAGAGGTAGAGGGGGAAAGGCAGAGGGATAGAGACAGAGGCAGATGGTAGGGGCAGAGGTGCAATGCAACAGTTAGACAGAGGCAGACAGGCAGGGGCAGTTGGGCAGAGGCAGAGGGGGAAGGGCATAAGGGCAGAGGCAGAGGCAGAGGGGCAGAGGACAGTTGTAAATGGGGAAGAGCCAGAGACAGAGGTGCAGAGAAGACAGGCCTGGGCAGAGGGGCAGAGAGGAAGAGGTAGAGAGGCAGAGGGGCAGAGACAGAGGGGCAGGGGCAAAGGCTGAGTAGCAGAAGCAGAGGTGCAGAAGTCAGAGACAGAAGGGCAGAGGGGCAGAGACAGAAGCAGAGGCAGAGGGGTAGAGGCTTAGGGTCAGAATCTGAGAGGCAGTGGCAGAGGGGCAGAAGCTGAGGTGCAGAGGTCAGAAGCAGAAGGGCATACAGGCAGAGACAGAGGCAGAGGGGCAGAGGACAGTGGCAAATGGGGCAGAGAAGACAGGCCTGGGCAGAGGGGCAGAGAGGCAGAGGAATAGGTAGAGAGGCAGAGGGTCAGAGGCAGACAGGCAGGGCCAGAGGCTGAGTAGCAGAAGCAGAGGTCCAGAGGTCAGAGGCAGAAGGGCAGAGAGGTAGAGACAGAGGCACAGGGGCAGAAGACAGTGGCAAATGGGGCAGAGGCAGAGGCAGAGGGGCAGAGAAGACATGCTTGGGCAGAGGGGCAGAGAGGCAGAGAGGCAGAGGCAGAGGGGCAGAGGCAGATGAGGAAGGGCAGAGGGGCAGAATGTCAGAGGCAGAGAGACAGAAGCTGAGGTGCAGAAGTGCAGAAGCAAAAGGGTATAAGGGCAGAGACAGAGGCTAAGGGGCAGAGGTAGTGGGGCAGAGGACAGTGGCAAATGGGGAAGTGGCAGAGGCAGAGGTGCAGAGAAGATAGGCCTGGGTAGAGAAGCAGAGAGTCAGAGGCAGAGAGGCAGAGAGGCAGAGAGGCAGAGGCAGAGGGGCAGGGCCAGAGGCTGAGTAGCAGAAGCAGAGGTACAGAGGTCATAGGCAGAAGGTCAGAGAGGCAGAGACAGAGGCAGAGGGGTAGAGGCTTAGAGGTAGAGTCTGAGAGGCAGAGGCAGAGGAGCAGAAGACAGAGACAGAGGCAGAGGGGTACAGGGAGACGGGCGTGGGCACAGGGGCATATATAGAGGCAGAGGGGCAGAGGGGCAGATATAGAGGCAGAGGGGCAGAAGGGCAGAGGCAGAGGGGCAGAAGCTGAGGTGCAGAGGTCAGAAGCAGTGGGGCATACTGTCAGAGACAGAGGCAGAGGGGCAGTGGACAGTGGCAAATGGGGCAGAGAAGACAGGCCTGGGCAGAGGGGCAGAGAGACAGAGGAATAGGTAGAGAGGCAGAGGCAGAGAGGCAGACAGGTAGGGCCAGAGGCTGAGTAGCAGAAGCTAAGGTGCAGAGGTCAGAGGCAGAAGGTCAGAGAGGCTGAGACAGAGGCAGAGGGGTAGAGGCTTAGGGGCAGAGTCTAAGAGGCAGAGGCAGAGGAGCAAAAGACAGAGACAGAGGCAGAGGGGTATAGGGAGTCGTGCAGAGGCAGAGGGGCAGATACAGAGGAGGAAAGGCAGAAGCAGAGGAAGAGGCAGAGAGGCAGATGGGCAGAGGACAATGGCAGTGGCAGAGGGGCAGACACAGAGGGACAGAGCCAGAGGCAGATGGTAAGGGCAGAGGTGCAATGCCACAGTTAGGGACAGAGGCAAAGGTGCAGAGGCAGACAGGCAGGGGCAGATGGTCAGAGGCAGAGGGGCAGAGGCTGAAGCAGGGGGGCAGAGGGGCAGAAGGGCAGAGGCAGAGGGGCAGAAGCTGAGGTGCAGGGGTCAGAAGCAGAAGGGTATAAGGGCAGAGACAGAGGCAGAGGGGCAGAGGCAGAGGTGCAGAGAAGACATGCTTGGACAGAGGGGCAGAGAGGCAGAGGCAGAGGTAGAGAGGCAGTGGGGCAGAGAGGCAGACGGGCAGGGGCAGAGGCTGAGTAGCAGAATCAGAGGTGCCGAGGTCAGAGGCAGAGGGGCAGAGAGGCAGAGACAGAGGCAGAGGGGTAGATACAGAGGCAGTGGGGCAGAGGCAGAGGAAGAGGGAGAGAGGCAGAGGGGCAGAGGATAATGGCAGAGGCAGAGGGACAGAGACAGAGGCAGATGGTAGGGGCAGAGGTGCAATGCCACAGTTAGAGACAGAGGCAGACAGGCAGGGGCAGATGGGCAGAGGCAGAGGGGCAGAGGCAGAGGGGCAGAAGGGCAGGGGCAGAGGGACAGAGGCAGATGGGCAGGGGCAGAGGGGCAGATGGGCAGGGGCAGAGGACAGAAGGGCAGAGGCAGAGGTCAGAACCAGAAGGGCATACGGGCAGAGACAGAGGCAGAGGTGCAGAGGCAGAAGGGCAGAGGACAAAGAATGAGGCAAAGAGGCATACACAGATGGGCATGCACAGAGAGGCAGAGACAAAGGCAGAGGTGCAGAGGGGCAGAGACAGAGGCAGAGTGGCAGAGGGTCAGAGGCATAGAGGCATAGGCAAAGGGGTAGAGGAGAGGGGCAGATACACAGTGGTAGAGTCAGAGTCAGAGAGGCAGATGCAGCAGTAGAGAGGCAGAGACAGAGAAGTAGAGGACAGAGGCAAAGGGGCAGAGGCAGGGACAGAGGGACAGAACGCAGAGGTATAAAGGTCAGAGGCAAAGGGCCAGAGTTGCAGAGGGGCAGAGCCAGAGGCAGAGGGGCAGAGCCAGAAGACAGTGGCAGATGGCCAGAGGAATAAGGGCAGAGGCTGTGAGTCAGAGGCAGAGGAGCAGAAGAAAGAGACAGAGGCAGAGGGGTAGAGAGAGATGGGCAGGAGCAGAGGGGCAGAGAGAGGCAGAAGTAGAGGCAGAGGGGCAGAGGAGCAGAGACAGAGGAAGAGGGTCAGAGGCAGAGAGGCAGAGGCCAAGGGGCAGGGGAGACTGGCAGAGACAGAGGGGCAGAGGCAGATGCAAATGCAGAGGGGCAAAGGCAGAGGCAGATGAGCAGGGGCAGAGGGGCAGAGAGGTAGACACAGATGGGCAGATGTGCAGAGAGAGGGATAGAGGCATAGCAGCAGAGTCAGAGAATCAGAGGCAAAGAGGCAGATGCAGAGGGGCAGAAGCTGAGATGCAGAGGCTTAGGGACAGAAATTCAGAGTCAGAGAGGCAGAGACATAGAAGCAGAGACAGAGGAACAGAGGATAGAGGCAGAGGAGGAGGGGTAGAGGCAGAGGCAGGCAAGCAGAGACAGAGGCAGATGGGCAGGGACAGAGGGGCAGAGGCAGAGAGGCAGAGGCAGAGGGGCAGGGGCAGAGGCTGAGTAGCAGAAGCAGAGGTACAGAGGTCATAGGCAGAAAGGCAGAGAGGCAGAGGCAGAGGCAGAGGGGTAGAGGCTTAGGGGCAGAGTCTGAGAGGCAGAGGCAGAGGAGCAAAAGACAGAGACAGAGGCAGAGGGGTACAGTGATAAGTGTAGGTGCAGAGGGGCAGAGCCAGAGGCAGAGGGGCAGAGGCAGAAGAAGAAGCAGAGAGGCAGAGGGACAGAGACAGAGGCAGATGGTAGGGGCAGAGGTGCAATGCAACAGTTAGGACAGAGGAAGACAGGCAAGGGCAGATGGGAGGAGGCAGAGGCAGAAGGGTAGAGGCAGACAGGAAGGGGCAGAAGGGCAGAGGCAGAGGGGCAGAGGCAGAAGCAGAGGGTCAGAGGAAGATGGAGAGGGGCAGAGGAGCAGAAGGGCAGAAGCTGAGGTGTAGAATCAGAAGGGCATTCGGACAGAGACAGAGGCAGATGGGCAGGGGCAGAGGTGCAGAGAGGCAGAGGGGCAGAGAGAGGGATAGAGGCATAGGGGCAGAGTCGGGGAATCAGAGGCAGAGAAGCAGAGGCAGAAGGGCAGAAGCTGAGAGGCAGAGGCTTAGGGACAGAAGTGCAGAGGCAGAAGGCAGAGACATAGAGGCAGAGGCAGAGGAACAGAGGACTTAGGCAGAGGAGGAGGGTAGAGATCAAGGCAGACAAGCAGAGACAGATGCAGATGGGCAGGGGCAGAGGGGCAGAGGACAGAGGCAGAGGAGGAGGGGTAGAGGCAGAGGCAGACAAGCAGAGACAAACACAGATGGGCAGGGACAGAGGGGCAGAGGCAGAGAGGCAGAGAGGCAGAGGCAGAGGGGCAGGGCAGAGGCTGAGTAGCAGAAGCAGAAGTGCAGAGATTAGAAGCAGAAGGCCAGAGAGGCAGAGACAGAGGCAGAGGTGCAGAGGCAGAGGGGCAGAGGCAGATGGGGAAGGGCAGAAGGGCAGAGGCAGAGGGGCAGAAGCTGCGGTGCAGAGGTCAGAAGCAGAAGGACATAAGGGCAGAGACAGAGGCAGAGGGGCAGAGGCAGGGGACAGAAGACAGTGGCAAATGGGGAAGAGGCAGAGGCAGAGGTGCAGAGAAGACAGGCCTGGGCAGAGGGCCAGAGAGGAAGAGGTAGAGAGGCAGAGGGGCAGAGGACAATGGCAGAGGCAGAGGGGCAGAGACAGAGGTAGATGGTAGGGGCAGAGGTGCAATGCCATAGTTAGGGACAGAGGCAGAAAGGCAGTGGCCGATGTGCAGAGGCAGAGGCAGAGGCAGACAGGCAGGGGCAGATTGGCATAGGTAGAGGGGCAGAGGCAGAAACAGAGGGCCAGAGGCAGACAGGCAGGGGCAGAAGGTCAGAGGCAGAGGGGCAGAAGCTGAGGTGCAGAGATAAGAATCAGAAGGGCATACGGACAGAGACAGAGGTAGAGGGGCAGAAGCAGTGGGGCATTGAACAGTGGCAATTGAGGCAGAGAAAACAGGCCTGGGTAGAGGGGCAGATAGGCAGAGGAAGAGGTAGAGAGGCAGAGGGGCAGAGGCAGAGGGGCAGGGGCAGAGGCTGAGTATCAGAAGCAGAGGTGCAGAGGTCAGAGCCAGAAGGTCAGAGAGGCAGAGATAGAGGCAGAGGGGTAGAGGCTTAGGGGCAGAGTCTGAGAGGCAGAGGCAGAGGAGCAAAAGACAGAGACAGAGGCAGAGGGGTACAGGCAGATGTGCCTGAACAGAGGGGTAGATACAGAGGCACAGGAAGAGGCAGAGAGTCAGAGGGGCAGAGGACAATGGCAGAGGCAGAGGGGCAGAGGCAGAAGGACAGAGGCAGAGGCAGAGACAGATGGTAGGGGCAGAGGTGCAATGCCACAGTTAGAGACAGAGACAGACAGGCAGGCGCAGATTGGCAGAGGCAGAGGGGCAAGGGGAAGAGGCAGATGGGGAGGGGCAGAGGGGCAGAAGGGCAGAAGGGCAGAGGCAGAGGCACAGAAGGGCAGAGGCAAAGGGGCAGAAGCTGAGGTGCAGAGGTCAGAAGCAGAAGGGCATAAGGGCAGAGACAGAGGCAGAGGGGCAGAGGATAGTGGCAAATTGGCCAGAGGCAGAGGCAGGGGGGGCAGAGAAGACATGCTTGGACAGAGGGGCAGAGAGGCAGAGGAAGAGGTTGAGAGGCAGAGGGGCAGAGACAGACAGGCAGGGGCACAGGCTGAGTATCAGAAGCAGAGGTCAGAGGCAGAAGGGCAGAGGGGCAGAGAGGCAGAGACAGAGGCAGAGGGGTAGAGGCTTAGGGGCAGAATCTGTGAGTCAGAGGAGTAGAAAACAGAGACAGAGGCAGAGGGGTACAGGGAGACATGCAGGGGCAGAGGGGAAGATTCAGAAGCAGTGGGCTAGAGGCAGAAGAAGAGGCAGAGAGGCAGATGGGCAGAGGACAATGGCAGAGGATAATGGCAGAGGCAGAGGGACAGAGACAGAGGCAGATGGTAGGGGCAGAGGTGCAGTGGCACAGTTAGAGACAGAGGCAGACAGGCAGGGGCAGATGGGCAGAGGCAGAGGGGCAGAAGACAGAGACAGAGGCAGAGGTGTACAGGGAGAAATGCAGGGGCAGAGAGGCAGATACAGAGGCAGTGGGGCAGAGGCAGAGGAAGAGGCAGAGAGGCAGAGGGGCAGAGGACTTTGGCAGAGGCAGAGGGGCAGAGGCATAGGGACAGAGACAGAGGCAGATGGTAGGGGCAGAGGTACAATGCCACAGGTAGAGACATAGGCAGACAGGCAGGGGCAAATGGGCAGACACGGAGGGGCAGGGGCAGAGGCAGAGGGGCAGAGGCAGACAGGCAGGGGCAGTTGGGCAGAGGCATACAGGCAGAGGGCAGAGTTAGATGGGGAGGGCCAGAGGGGCAGAAGGGAAGTGGCAGAGGGGCAGAAATTCAGAGGCGGAGGGGCAGAAGCTGAGATGCAGAGGTCAGAAGGACATACGGGCAGAAACCGTGGCAGAAGGGCAGAGGAAATTGGCAAATGGGGCAGAGGCAGAGGCAGAGGGCCAGAGAAGGCAGACAAGCTGAGACAGAGGCAGATGGGCAGGGGCAGATGGGCTGAGAGGCAGAGGGGCAGAGGGGCAGAGAGAGGGACAGAGGCATAGGGGCAGAGTCAGAGAATCAGAGGCAGAGGCAGAGGCAGAGGGGCAGAAGCTGAGAGGCAGAGGCTTAGGGGCAGAGGCAAAGGCAAAAGGGCTGAGGCAGAGGTAGAGGGGCAGAGAAGACAGGCCTGGGCAGAGGGGCAGAGAGGCTGAGGAAAAGGTAGAGAGGCAGAGGGACAGAGGCAGATGGGCAGGGGTAGAGGCTGAGTAGCAGAAGTAGTGGTGCAGAGGTCAGAGGCAGAAGGGCAGAGAGGCAGAGACAGAGGCAGAGGGGTAGAAGCCTTTGGGCAGAGTCTGAGAGGCAGAGGAGCAGAAGACAGAGACAGAGGCAGAGGGGTATAGGGAGACATGAAGGGGCAGAGGGGCAGATACAGACACAGAGGGGCAGAGGCAGAGGGGCAGAGGTAGAGGGGCAGAGGACAGAGACATAGGCTGAGGGACAGAAGCAGAGGCAGAGTGGCAGAGGAAGGGGCAGTGTGGAAGAGGCAGAGGGGCAGAGGACAGATGCAGAGGCAAAAGGGCAGAAGCACAGGGGCAGATGACAGAGTCAGAAGCAGAGGGGCAGAGGTTGAGGGCAGATGACAGAGTCAGAGGCAGAGGCAAAGGGGCAGAGGCAGAGGGCCAGAGGTCAGAGAGAGAGAGGCAGAGGGGCAGAGGCAGTTGGGCAGGGGCAGAGGTTGAGTAGCAGAAGTAGAGGTGAAGAGGTCAGAGGCAGAAGGGCAGAGAGTCAGAGGTGCAGAAGTGCAGAGGCAGAGGCGCAGTGGACAGAGACAAAGTCTGAGGGACAGAGGCAGAGGGGGCAAAGATCAGAGGTAGAGTGGCAGAGGTAGAGGCAGAGGGCAAGAGAGGCAGAGGGACAGAGGCCGAAGAGCTGAAGAGAGAGACAGTGGCAGAGGGCCAGAGGTAGATGGGCAGGGGCACAGTGGCAGAGGGTCGGAAGACAGCAGCAAAGTCAGAGGGGCAGAGGCAGAGGGGCCGAGGACAGAGGCAGAGCCGAAGGGGCAGAGGCAGAGGCAGAGGCAGATGGGCAGAGGCAGAGGCAGATGGGCAGAGGCAGAGGCAGAGATTCAGATAAAGAGAGGCAGAGGTTGAGGGGCATAGGCAGAGGGGCCGAGGACAGAGCCAGAGGCAAAGGGGCAGAGGCAGAGAGGTAGAGGTAGAGGTAGACGGGCAGGGGCAGAGTGTCAGAGGGACATAGGTAGAGTAAGAGGGGCAGAGGCAGAGGCAGATGGGCAGAAGCAGAGGTGCAGAGGCCGATTGGCAGAGTCAGAGGGGAAGAGGCAGAGGCAGATGGGCAGGGGCAGAGTGGCAGAGGGCCATAGGCAGAGGCAGAGGGGCAGAGGACAGAGGAAGAGGAGCAGAAGACAGAGACAGAGGCAGAGGGGTAGAGGGAGATGTGCAGGGGCAGAGGGGCAGAGAGGCAGAGGCAGATGGGCAGGAGCAGAATGGCAGAGGGGCAGAAGCAGAGAGGCAGAGTTAGAGATGCAGATAAAGAGAGGCAGAGTGGCAGAGGCAGACAGGCAGGGGCACAGTGGCAGAGGGGCAGAGGCAGACGCAGAGGGTAGAGGACAGAGACAGAGGGGTAGAGGCAGAGTCAGAGGGGAAGAGGCAGAGGTAGAGATGCTGAGGGGCAGAGGGGCAGAGGTGCAGATGTAGAGGAGCAGAGGACAGAGGCAGAGGCAGAGGGGCAGAGGCAGAGAGGCATCAGAGAGGGGCCAACACAGACAGGCAGATGCAGAGGCAGAGTCAGAGAGGTAGAGGAAGAGGCAAAGAGGCAGAGGGGCAAAAGACAGACAGATGCAGAGGGGCAGAGGAAGAAGCAGAGGGGGAGTGGCAGTGACAGAGTCAGAGGGGCAGAGGACAGAGGGGAAGAGGCAGAGGCAGATTTAGAGAAGCTGAGGGGCAGAGGCAGAGGGGCAGAAGACAGAGACAGCGGCAAAGGGGCAAAGGCAGACAGGCAGGGGCAGAGGCAAAGAGGCAGAGGGAGAGGGGCAGAGGCAGACGGGCAGGGGCACAATGGCAGAGTGGCAGAGGCAGAGCAGCAGAGGGGCAAAGCGGTAGAGAGAGGGGCAGAGGGGCAGAGTACAATGGCAGAGACAGAGGGGTAGACCCAGCGGGGCAGAGACAGATGGGGAGGTGCAGAGGGGCAGTGGGGCAGAAGGGCAGAGGCAGACGCAGAAGGACAGAAGCCGAGTTGCAGAGGTCAGTGGCAGAGGCTGAGGTTCATAGGGGCAGAGGCAGAGAGGCAGAGGCAGAGGTGCAGAGGCCGAGAGGCAGAGGCAGAGGCAGATGGGCATGGGCAGGGTGGCCGAGCTGCAGAGGCCGAGACAGAAGCAGAGGGGCAGAAGGACAGAGTGGCAGATGTTCAGAGACAGGGGGCAGAGGACAAAGGCATAAGCTGAGGCAAAGAGGCAGAGGCAGAGGGGCAGAGGACCGAGGCAGAGGGGCAGATTCAGAGGCAGAGGGGCAGAGGGATAGTGGATAATGGCAGAGGGAAAAGGGCAGAGGTAGATGGGCAGAGACAGAGGCACATGGGCAGGGGCAGAGGGGCATAAGTAGAGGGGAAGAGGCAGAGGAGCAGAGGACACAGGCAGAAGTTGAGAGGCAGAGGGGCAGAGATAGAGGCCAAGGGGCAGAGGCAGAGGGGCAGCAGACAGGGGCACAGACAGAGGGTCTGAATCAGTGGCAGAGGCAGAGGAAGAGGCAAATGGGCAGTGGCAGAGAGGCAGAGCCAGAGAGCCAGGGGGGCAGATGCAGGGGGCCAGAGGCAGGGTTGCAGAGGACAGCAGCAGAGGCTGAGGGGTAGAGGCAGATGGAGATGGGCAGAGGGGCAGAGGCATAGGCAGAGGGGCATAAGCAGAGGTCAGCTGCAGAGTGTCAGAGGGGCAGAGGCAGACACAGATGGGCAGAAGCAGGGCACAGAGGCAGACGAGCAGAGGACAGAGACATAAGTAGAAGGGCAGAGGCAGATGGGCAGGGGCAGAGGAGAGGGGCAGAGACAGAGGGGCAGAGGGGCAGAGGGGCAGAGGCAGAGAGGCAGTGGCAGCGGCAGAGGCATAGGTGAAAAGGCAGAGGCAGAGACAGAGTGGCAGAGGCAGAGGCAGATGGGCAGTGGAATTGTGGCAGAGGAGCAGAGGCAGAGGTACAGAGCTAGGGGCAGAGGCAGAGGGGCAAAGGTGCAGAGGCAGAGGGGCAGAGGACAGAGGCAGAGGCAGAGGCAGAGCAGAGGGGCAGTGCGGCAGAAGCAGAAAGGCAGAGGCAGAGGCAGAGGGGAAGAGGCAGAGGCAGCGGTAATGAAGCTGAGGGGCAGAGGGGCAGAGGGGCAGAGGGGTGGAGGGGCGGAGGGGTGGAGGGGCAGAGGTACAGATGTAGAGGGGCAGAGGGCAGAGGGCAGAAGACAGAGACAGAGGCAGAGGGGCTGAGAGGCAGAGGCAGAGGCAGAGGGGCAGAGGCAGTGGGGCAGAGGAGAGGGGCCGACACAGAGGGACAGAGGCAGAGTCAGAGAGGCAGAGGAAGAGGCAGACAGGCAGACAGGCAGAGGTGCAGAGGTGGATTGGCAGAGGCAGAGTGGTAGAGGCAGAGTCAGAAGGGCAGGGGCAGAGTGTCATAGGGGCATAGGCAGAGGCAGAGGAGCAGAGGACAGAGGAAGAGGGGCACAGGCAGAGAGGCAGAGGGCAGAGGACAACGGCAGAGGCAGAGGGGCAGAAGCTGTGGTGCAGAGGGCAGAGGCAGAGGCAGAGGTAGAGGCAGAGGGGCCGAGGCAGATGTAGAGGAGCAGAGGATAGAGGCAGTGTCATATGTGCAGAGGGGCAGAGGGGCAGAGGGACAGAGGGCCAGAGGGGCAGAGGGGCAGAGGGACAGAGGGGCAGAGGGGCAGAGGGCCAGAGGGGCAGAGGGACAGAGGGGCAGAGGGCCAGAGGGGCAGAGGGGCAGAGGGGCAGAGGGGCAGAGGGGCAGAGGTGCAGAAGCAGAGAGGCAGATTCAGAGGGGCAGAGGCTGAGAGGCAGAGGCTAGTGGATCTATATGAGTTTAAGCTCAATCTAGTCTATGTCATGAATTCCAGGCTAGAGCTACATAGTTAGATAATGTCTCAAAACCAAAACCAAAAGACACCAAAATAAAATATATCTCCCAAACACAGCGACAAGGAAACATACTAACCTTCTAATGTGGGCCCTAATGATGACTCTACTATTTTCTGTAAATGGTAGATATCTTGCCTCCTTACTCATT
The DNA here is from genome assembly GCF_000001635.26 of Mus musculus. Classification (NCBI taxonomy): domain Eukaryota; kingdom Metazoa; phylum Chordata; class Mammalia; order Rodentia; family Muridae; genus Mus; species Mus musculus. Next base: position 253,703 of record NW_019168531.1, read on the forward strand.
AGCTGTGACTAAAGACACTTAAGGCCATGAGCACATAGCATGCTAGCTGGTGCATGTAGCCCTCACTAGTTCACACATTCCTTGGTGGACCTATTGAGATACAGGTACAGTAAGTCTAAGATGGGACCCGAGATTTGCTCTCCTAAGAGTTTTCAGTGCTGCTGCTGGTCCGTACCTTAAGAACCAGGACACCTGATGAGTGCTGAAGCCTATGAGAAAAGGAAGAATGTAACCAGTGAGACTTGGCACAGGGCGTTGTGGAAATGGACTGGTCAGACACTGGGATTTGAGAAAGTCATCAACTTAGACTGCTTGCTTAGCAAGGAGAGGTAGAGTAACTGTGAGCAAGTGCCATGAGAGAATATGCAGAGAGCAGTGTAGAGAGGGCATTGATCATCTCTCCACATCATTCCTTGTAGACTGGGGAGGTGGGATGGCAACATGCATAGCTGACTTGGTACAGCAGACCCTTGCTAGCTAGTGGCTTGACAGCTGGAGAAAAAAAAAAAAGCAACTCAGGCTTGAGTTTCTCTCCTTAAAAATTCGTGTACTTGACTCCCTGTTAGGTTGTCTCATGGTAAACTATTTGGCAACAAGTTAGAGATATAGTGTGTTCCGTGAGAGATGGCTCCACCCAGCACCCCTGTCTTTCCTTAGTTGTTTCAGTCTTTCTTGTGGGGCTTGCCACACAGCTGTCTGTTTCTGTAATGCTGCCATCTATTGGCCTAGCTTTAAAACTACAACTAAATGGAACATCAGGAGCTCAAAGTACCCTTTTTAAAATTTTTTTTTCCTAAGTACAAAACCCAGTATTTGACACTATGTACATTCAGATACCCTCTTTGTCTAAGCTTTGGAGGTCTTGTCAAACAGAGTGATACAAAAATATGCAGCCAGCGCTGTGATTTAGTATATATGGGTTTCCCATGGCTAGATCTGACTAACCACGTGTCAGAAGTATTTTGGGGGAAAAGTCTATACTGAACATGTTCATACTTCCCCCATAGTCATTATTCACCAGAGAGAGTGAAGAAGAGTGAGAGGGGGCTATTTTTCATTTTACAGATAGTGAAATGAAGATTAAGAGAGATCATTTTCTTTATGTCACTCAGCTAACAAGCAGTGAAGCCAGGATTTGATCCCAATTTGGTCATCTGGGTCTGCCCTCCCCACCCCCGATATTTTCCCTAAGGCCCTCCTGCCAAGTGAGCAGCTGGAGGAGATCTAGATGTAGCCACTTCTGGTTCTTACATCCATGTAAGATACTAGACCAGGCTCCATGACAGCATTGGAGAACAACAGTGTTTGAAAGGGGAAAGAGATAAGCGCTTTGTCTTTGTCTATTAGCAGAATAGGTAAACTTTGCACCAGGCATCAGTAATAGTCTTTGCCAGTAGAATCACATAGATGTACCCCTTGCATGCAATTCCAAAGACTTAGGGGACGTTTTCTTGTTGCCAGTAAACAATCTTTTATCACCTGACACGGTTGAGGTCACAGAGATCCAGGTGGCCTTGGGGCTGGACAGTGAGATCAGGTGCTTCTTGAGGCATCTATGTCTATTTTGCAACAAAAGAACTGTCTGTCCTTTAACCATTAGATCAGAGTAGATATTTTATCATCCACATCTCCTCCAGGGTCGTGTTGAGGTTGAGGTTTTGCAGTTTAGTGAAGCATGACTTTCCTCTTACATGTGAAACTCGGTCATCTTGGACTTGAGTTTTGGCCCAGGGGTATAATATTTGCATAATATATACAAAGTCTTGAATTTGATCTCCAGCAAACACACACACACACACACACACACACACACACACACACATCAGTTAGTCATCCCAAGTAGTTTTTTTTCCTGTGAGGTTCATCTATACTAAAGTTTGTGTGACAGAGGCTGTCTTTTCTAATGGGAAGTGACAGGCTTGCTCACAATGACTAACCCACTAACTAACTGCTAATCAGTGAACAGGCATCAGCTCACTGGGCTCTGATCCACGGGGGTTAGCATTCCCGTTGTGTGCAGATAGAATTTCCTTTGGAGATCAAGGCCTTTTCCAGTTTGGGAGGTGCTCTCTGAATATGGATCTGAGAACCAGTGGTGTATTTCAAGATGCTTTCCAATGCTGAAAGTTGTAGAATGCCCCCTAGTGGTATTGGAGCGCACAGCTTTGGGGATTCTCTTGCCACCTCTTTGCAACTGCTGCTCACAGAGCCTGCCATGCCATCCCGTGTTCTGTCATTCCCACCTTTCCCAAACCTATCCCTCTTCATTTGGGAACCTGGATATAGAGAAGATGTAAGGTCAAGTCTCTCTTTGAATGATTAAATTTTGGCAGTGTGGCTTCTCTCAAGCATGCTCACCCTGGCTTTGGGCTTCCTCTCATCCCATTCTCGCTGTTGAAAGGGAAGGGGTTAGGAGATCTGGGGATGGGTGAGGGAAGGCTCATCTTTAGGACAGCAGTGGGGCCAGGGCCAGTGGTTCTTCAAAGAGTAACTGTGCCTTCATAAAACAGGAGATGAGCTCATTTTTTTGGACCCTCACACAACCCAGACTTTTGTTGACATTGAAGAGAGTGGACTAGTAGACGACCAGACTTTTCATTGCCTGCAGTCTCCACAGCGGATGAGTATCCTGAACTTGGATCCTTCTGTGGCCTTGGTGAGTATTTCAAGGAGCTTTGATGGTAACCTATTTACAATATGTTCCCTGGCAATTGGTTGTTAGGTAGCATAGCAAGAGTGCACTTTTTCAGCACCCCTAAATGAGGCATGGTGATATGGTAGGTAAAGAATGGACCCTGGAGCCAAACTTTTCACAGTAGGCCCCAAGCTCTGCTACTAAACTGTGTAGGAAAAGTCACTTAACCTTTCTGAACATCCATCGTCACATGTCTAGAAGTAGGGACACACTATTTCCCTCTTTATTTGGTCATGTGAGGTGTAACATATATAAGTACTCAGTACAAGACCAGGCACACTGTGCACACTGCATAAAGGTCCATAGCATTAGTATCTCTCACCCTATTCCTTATCACCTTCCAAAGTTTGCCATATAAATATAAGGTGGGAAAGGACTAGGAAGGGATAAGGGAGTAAGAGTCCTTGAGAGGTCAGCATCTATTTCTTGATGCCCAAATCCAGGATGTCTCAGGTGTGCTCCGGAAAGTGTGATTTCTATTAGCATACATTGAAAGGGCCCCCTCTACGTCCTCATTTCCTGTTTCATCCATCAGCACACCAATGGCCAAAGAGTGAGCAGTACCCCCTTGCTTGGGACCATTCCTCCTATTGAGGAATGACCGTCAGGGCAGGACACTGCTGCTTCTCACAACTCTAAGAATTTTTTTTTTGAAGAGTCAAAGCCATCTTGTTTCTAGCTAAAAGTATTATTTGGGCTTTTGTTTTCTGCTGTGATATATATATATATATATATATCTCCTTTTATATATTATGTATCACACACACACACATTTCCAAGTTAAAGTGTCTAGCAGTGTTGATGGGCGAGGGAGAAGGTAAGAAAGAAGACCAGGAGAAAGAGGGAGAATGAGGAAGGAACAGAGGACAGAGGGAAGGAGGAGACAGGAGGAAGGACGGGAGAGAAGGGGGGGAGGAGGGGTAGGAGGGAAGAAGAGAGAATTGCAGGGTGTGCACATATTTTAGGCAGTGATTTAGGGGAGAGATAAGCCCAGCCAGTCAGGCCTTCCTGTGCTGTCAGGAAGCTGCATGGCAAGATGGTGACCTACCTCCTAATTCTGGGAAAATTGTTCTAACTTGGAAAGGGGAATTCTAAGTAGTGTTCTTCTTCCCCACCCAAGGGATTTTTCTGCAAAGAAGAGAAAGACTTTGATAATTGGTGTAGCCTTGTTCAGAAGGTGAGTATGTATAGATTTTTTTAAAAAAAGCATAAACATGAAAACTACTAAAGATGACTGTGTTTTTTTAAGATTACTTTTTCATAACAACATGAAAACAGTCTGATATAATTTAGTTGCAAGAGGAGGAAACGAAGATGAAAACGAACCTGTCAGATGTGGAGAACTCAACATAAGTTTGGTGAAAGTGAACAAAAACTTTTAAGTCTTTGCAGGTATCAGCTGAAAGACTCAGCAATGGAAGTTAACATTGCAGCTTGCTAAGGCTGCGAGGCACCTGAAACTCGCAGCTAATATTAGGCTGTTTCAACCCTCCAATTGCCCACTTCATATTGCTCACTCAGCATTTCTTCCTTACTATATGTTTGCAAACGTGAGTAAAGGGACAAAAGTGCGTTCTGGGTGTTTTATTGGTTCACTTACAACCCAGTATATTTCATTATGGTTTAGAGGACTTTTCCTTCTATTAACTGGCTTATTTATATCAAATACAGGCATGTGACCACTGAAAGGGATCAGTATTTGCAGAAGTCTGTGATAAGTGATTATTTCCCTTTTTTTGGTATATTGTGTAAAAGAGAATTCTTACATATGTTCACCAATCTCTGTATCCATTTCCCTCATTGCTAGTCTCTAACACATACAAAATAGATGTCATATATTGATACACATTCACTGAATGAATTAAGGGAGATCATAGGGAGTATTGTTTAAAGCATCAGGTGGGGTACTTGGGACATGAAGCTCTGTCTCTAAAACCAAAGTACTACAAGAGCCCAAGGTGTTAAAAGCAAATAGAGGAAAGATTTTTCTTCATAATGAACAAATGATTAACACTGACATCCCTAACAGAATCTGTAACCTCAGGTAATAGTTTAATGAAATGAAATATAGAGTTTACAATTATTTGATTATTTATTTGAGAGAAGTTATTTCTATGTGGCTCAGGCTAGCCTGGAACTCAGTATGAAGACCAACCTGGCCACAGGCTTGTGATACTTCTTCAGTCCCCATTGTACTAAGATTATAGATATGAGCCACTATGTCCAGTTTAAGAGAAATATTCTTATTATTGGTGTCATCATGAGAATTGAATGCATAGCCTTGCACATCCTTGGAAAGTTCTCTGTCAGTAAGCTATATCCCCAGCCCATGAAAATTATTATTCATTTTTAATGAAAAAAAAGCCCACATGTGGTCTTATTGTTGTAGCTGTATAAATACTACTCACAAATAAATCGTATAATGTGTTACACATATATTTCCTTTCTTTTTTCTTCTTCCAGTTTTACCTCTCTCACCCCCCCTCACACACACACACAAACACAATATCTATCTATCTATCTATCTATCTATCTATCTATGGAACACTTTCTTCTTAACATGTCTCTCCTCTGTCTTCATGTCTTTTTTGTTTGTTGTTTATAGCCCACTATATTCAAATTGGGTTGTCTGAATTGCTTTTAACAATGGCAATTTACCAGTGGTTACCACTGTGGAATATGACCTCCTATATATTCATAGCCACAAGATTTACTTTTTAAAGATTCATGTTTACCATCATTACTTTTATGTGTCTGTGTGATCATGCCCTGTTTATTCAAATAGTTATGGAGGCCACAAGAGGCCACTGGGTCTCTGGAGCCTTAGAGATTGTGACATTGTGGGTGCTGGGTACTAAATTTTAAAGGAGGTATTTCCATTTCAGAATGTTACTGTATCATTTAAATTAAGATACACTCCTTTTTTTCTTTTTAACATTTTTCTTTAAGTTTTAAAATTTTATTTACAAAATTTATAAAATAAATTACATATATATATATATATATACATATATATATATATATATACTTTATATTCTATTTGTATTCTATTTGTATGTACACCTGCATGCCAGAAGAGGGCATCAGATCCTATTAGAGACAGTTGTGAGCCACCACGTGATTGCCAGGACCTCTGGAAGAGCAGCCAGTACTCTTAACCACTGAGCCATCTCTCCAGCTGCTAGGATATGTTTCTTAAATTTGAGCAAAAACTGAAGACATGCAAATGTATACCAAAATTCTCTTAGGGCATATTTAATTAATGGCATTTTAAGGAACACCTCACCCCTACAGTGAGCTGACCCTGTATACCTGGCAAGCCCCTGAGCCTCATGGCTGGACCAGTCCATACTAGGCGGCTTCATTAGCTATCAGCTTTAGTGTCCTTGCTGGGGTCATCAGATGATTCAAGTAGAGGATGAATGTATTTGGTAGGCGTTCTTTTTCACACTTGTCAACTACCAGGCTATGCTCAGGGTTTAGATTTACGAATTGTCAACTAAACAGACGAGCAGTGACTCCATGGTACTTACAGCTGTTCCTTGGTCTGCCCAGGAAATTCTAAAGGAGAATTTGAGGATGTTTGAATTGGTTCAGAAGCACCCATCACACTGGCCTCCCTTTGTACCTCCAGCCAAGCCAGAAGTGACAACCACAGGGGCAGGTAAGGAATTTTTGTAAGCTCTTGGCCAGCAGACCCCACCTGTTACAACTGTTGCTGCTATAAAAGCCACTGTGGCTCACCTCATTTATGGAAAGTGGTATTTAATCTCATCCAGTCTGAGCAGAGTGGTGCTTCTACTTATTATAACTTTTAGAGAAGCTGATATTTGTTGGCTTTAAAGAATAATAACAAAAAGAACACTCAGTGTAAAAGATTTATCATTGTGAAATATAGATTACTACAATTTGTTTTAGTATAACAAACCAGAGGCCTGGGTAACACAAAAAGTAGCTTGAGGTTTGAGTTGGTAGTTGTGTACCTGTAATTACTCCAAATGATGAGGCTAAAGGATCCTGAGTTCCAGGCCAGCTTGAGCTACATCCCAAGACCTCATCTCAACAAATAAATAAACCATCGGAAAGACAACGAGGGCAGAGTAGAGCATCTTAAACAGACCACTGTGATCAGGCCTATAGAAACAGGCCTGATGGTTTTGAGTATTAAAGAAAAATTATAATATACTAGGCCTAATTGTATATTTCCTCCAGACAAACCTTGCTTTTAGCAAATTGATTCAAACATGCAGAGGGCCAGTGGCTGGGGAGAATCTTGATGGAGAGTATCAATCCAAGTGTCAAGCTTTTCTCCGTTCTCTATTCCAACAGAATTCATAGAGTCGACTGAACAACTGGAGGACTTTGAGCTGGAGGAAGATTTTGAAATTCTGAGTGTAGGCTAGTTAGAACTCAGTGAGGTGGTCTTCTGCCTTCCATCGGGCATCACAAGCACATGAAAACTTTTCTGGTCAGCAAGTGCCTGATATGCAGATAGCATACAAACTCAATAACAATGATGACTGAGCCAGTTGTCCCTTGTTCAGAAGCAAAACAAAAACAGCAAATCAATGGCACCGAGTCACCCTGGAAAGACAGAAAACTATGGAGTCTAGGAGAAGATTGAGAATCCATTGCTCCCCAGCTCGTCTTACATGGCGACAGCAAGTCTTCAGCAATGGAAACGAGGGCATTTGGAAAGCAGACAGCATCTTCCATCTTGCTGCAACTATGGGCAGATGAGAGATGGTTATACTATACTACTCCACCCTTTCAGGTGGGGCTAAATACTAAGAATAAATCTGTTTTCTTGTTCAAATAATAAAATAAATGAATCAGGGAGAAATACTCTTGTTAAATTATCTGAATATGCAGTTTACATAATTGTAATTTTTATCAAAATATTTGTCAAAATGATGTCAAATATACACTTCTTAGTTGTCTTCCTTTTGGAGAAACCTGTTTGATAGGTCACAATCTCCATCCTTACTGATGCTTTCATTAGATGTCACCGTATCCTTCAATCCAACCATGATCACTTGAAGCAGAGATCAGCAAACTTTTTCTGTAAAGATAATATTTTAGTCTTTGTAGGCTGGGTGGCCTTTGTTGTAACTATTCTCCTCTGTAAAAGCAGTCCCAGACAATATGCATGTGACCGAGCATGGCTGTACTCTAATAAAATTTGATGTACAAAAGCAAGAGGAAGGCTGGACTGGCCTTACCAATCGCTCACTTAAAGCATTGATTTTTGTTTGAAGGTTTAAATAAATTGTTTGAATTATACTGTTTTGGTTGAGAACTATATGTAGAAAGAACTATTCATGTGGTGACATTCAATCTGTCCATTAAATACAAGTCCAAGACGTTTCAGGACTAAAAACTTCCTAAGTTTGGAAGCACATACTCATGAGGTTATCTGTGCTGAATACGTGACAGGGAGAATTCTCAACTCTCCACAGTACCTCCCTATCTTCCTTTTGTTTTCTCTTTAAGTGTGTGTTTCACATGGGTCTGCATTTCATCTTCATTCTTTACAGAGATCCACAGGAGGCCAGTATCTGGAGTCTTGGAATAGCACTGAGAAACTCACTTCTTTCCTTAGGTTCCATCTTTTTCTTTTTGTTTTCCTTCCTTCATTTCCTTTTTTTATGCCAGTATGCTAAATATTCCATAGGTTCAAAATTCAAAAGAATGGTATTCAGCATAATACCATTTTCTCCCTTGGGTCATTTTCCTTCCCTGAAAACTCCTGGGTTATTCGTGTTTATCCTTTCACAGGCTCGTTTTATGCATATGCAAACATATGCACATAGCTATTGCACATGAAAGATACATGCATGTGCCTACTTATAGTTTAGATTTCATCTTAAATATTTATTTGTGTACATATGCATATATTCACACCGACACGCATGACATCTTGGAGCAGAAGTGGAGGTCCTCGTTGGGCATCAGGTGTCCTCTTTTATCACTCTCTGTATAATCTTTTGAGAGAGGATCTCTCCATGACCCTGGCTCTCATGTTTTCTTGGTTAGAGTGGAAGACAGTAACACCCAGCCATCCTCCTGTCTCCACTTCCCTTGAAGCTGGGGTTAAGACATACACAGAACTAGTTGCTTTTTCGTGTGGGTGTTGGGACCCAAACTCCAGTCTTCCTGATTGTGTAGCAAGCACTCTTAACTGCTGAGCCACCTCTCTAGTCAGAAGATTTCATTCTACTGATTTTAATGTTCCCCCACTTTTAACTTCTTGGTAAATGATCCCGAGGCCAGTGAAGAGTGCAAACTCCTTTCTTGAACTCTAGCATGTGAAAGAGATAACAGTGGTTGTGTGATGATTATGAAACATGTGGGTTTGTTGACCAAGAGAAGGTTCTTTCTGCCCTTTGACTAAATCATTTTCTAATTTCCCCTGTCTCAATGTTTTGCCACAAAGTGTAGTGAGAAAGGATATTAGGAAAGTCTTTCAAAGAATCTCGAAAAGCCGAATGTTCGTATTTCATTAATTTTATTTGCTATGTACAAAGCTGACACCATTTGTTACTTATCTAGGAGGTGATAACAAGAGCTCAGAATGTACTTGTTATGCTTTGCCTGCGTGGGCACGGTTTACATAGTACTCAAGGAAGCCAATCACCTGCAAGGGAGCGCTTCATGTCAGTGGAACTGATTGTGTTCTCCGCAACTGGTAATTAAAATGAACTGCTTCAAACAGAAGGCAGTATACTTCATGGCCAGCTCAGAATGTACCTCGGGTCTGCTAACATTGGTGTGTGCTAGATTTTTATGAAATTAAAAAAAAAAAACCCTGTCAAATAGTTTAAAAGGCTACCCGTGGGAGGGTGTTTGGATGGCCATTTTATCAGAACACCTCTAAGAGCCTCAGCATGCAAGGAGCCAACACACTGCAGCTTCAGTTTGTCACCCTGCATAAATCTGGGTGGCATTTGGAATAACTAGGGACTTCTGAGGAATGGGGACATGAGCTTTACCTTTTGGTTCCTGGACTCAGAAGCAAAACTGCTACCTCTATATGTATTTCTCCTTCTGCCCTAGGCCAAGAAGAAGGAGAAGTGATTCTCATGTCTTTCTGTGACAAGCTTGATCACACTTATCGAATTCTTGGTTCCACTTTGGACTGGGCCAACTTGTCTTATATCTCTAGATGTGGGACCAGGGGACAGTGATTTGTCTAGGACCAAATACTGGCCTTTCAGCCTTTCCTACTCAAGATGGGGCATGGGCTTAACAAAACTCTGCAAGGAATCACAGCTCAGTTCTGGCTATAGGCTGGTTTCTCATTCCAACACTACTGCCTGTCTAAATATAATAGGCTGCCTTCAGTAGGGAGGGCTAGCCCTAGGCAGACTTGAATTATCTATCATATTCAGCCAGAAACGTATTTTTAGGGTGGAAATCCTGAGCTTTAGTTTGACTCAAATGATGTGTGGTGACGTCTTGTCATAAAGACATAACTTCGCTGTTATAAAGAACTTCCAGCTTAAGGCAGTGAAGAGAGCTCTAGCCATCTTCGCAAGTGACAGCTTAGCACACCTTCCTAAGGTAGCCATGAGTAATCACACACATATCTAAATGGAATGTTAGCACCAGATGGATGGAAACAGGAAAGCAAATCCTAGCACAGTGGGCTCATCTGTTGGGTCTGAGGGTTGGGATGACCATTGTCCAGTAGTCCAGTCCAAACGAGGCATTGATGTACAACTTGACAGGCAGATGGGCTCAGGCCTTCCTTTCTCAGACTGTTGAGGTGAGTGTTGTGAGGTGGGCTGGATGACGGGCAGTACCCTACGGGGTTTTCATACACACCTGGCAGCGGCTCACCCTGGTGTGAAGCTGCCCAGTTTTCAGCGTCTCAGACACGGGCTCTTCCCGAAACTGCCCTCTCTCCTCCACCGTTGTCAGCCAGAAACTGTACTTGTTGGCAAAGTAGTGGCATGTACCACGGGCGCCGCTGCACTCAATGAAAGGAGTGGCCCGGAAGTCCTCAAGACACGAGCCAGGGGAGACTAGGGACTGGCCTCCACCCTCAGCCCCAGCAGCAGTGTGCTGAAACAGAAGGGAGGGGTCTGTGTGAGCTCTGCCAGAAGTCAACACAGAGATGCTCCATGGCCTGTTTCTACAGGACTTCATATGTGCACCATTCTAGAACTCTGGACCCCTCCAGATCACTCAGTTTCTAGCCTGCCTGATGAACCTGGGCTTCGGAGGCAAGTACTGGCCATCCTCTCTAAGCAGCTCCTTTGGGACCTCCGTGATCAGTGATCCCATTCCAACCAATGTTTCCCTCGGACTTCACAGCTGTGTGAGGTTTACCTTCAGCTCCCCATTTCCACAGGTGTGTGTGTGTGTGTGTGTGTGTGTGTGTGTGTGTGTGTGTGTGTGTGTATGGTAAATGCCTTTTCCTAGGGGTCCATCTTCTTGGTCCTCAGACATATACACCGGAACAATGTTGGATTTAGGTTGTGGAATTAACAAAGCTTTAAGCCCATTGCTGGGCACTGTCTTCTAAGAAGGAAAAGCATATAGTAGTCCCCAATGCTCTTTCTTGTAACAGCATGTCCCCTATAGTTCTCATCCTTAAGACTGCCTCTACTAGAACTATTTCTATTTTCAACCTGTGCCATACCCTCTAGAGTGACACACAATATTTGTTACCTGACAAAGGACCTAAAATGTCTCAGGCCTCACTTCAGAGGGCTTACTTGGAGTTCAGTTTCTAGGCCACAGTTGTTCTGGCAGTCTCTAGTCACTAGACCTCCAGACCTCCTGTCTATACTCCAGCCATCTCCCTTCAGATTAGCTGGAAGCACAGGAGGCCAAGAGGAGGCTTTATGCAATCTGCATCAGCAAGTGGCTAGCAGGCTGTCAGTTTGCTTAACTTTCAGAGAGTGATACTTTGCTGATGGCTCTGGCTTACGAAAACATGTCAGTTTTGGGTGGGAGCTGTTGTACCAGAGTCTTTGGTGATTCAGTGAGAAGCTCTGCCCAACCAGGGGACTTCAGTGAGCTTTACACTGTAGTTTTCCTGGGAGTTGCCTTAGTCTTACTCCTGATTTCATTTGAAAAAACCTCCCCAGATAGTTATGGGACCATCTCCTCGGTACTACTGATGTTCTCTTTCCTAGCTAGATACACAGCATGCCTTCACACCACAAAAACTGGAGAAGCAATGAAGGCCATACAAACGCAGCATGCCTCCTTGCCAATCTTTAAGAGGAGATATCAAAAAGAGATAGTAGAAGCTAGACAGATCTGGGAGGGCAGACTGCAAGGTGGTAAATATTCTTCTCAGCCTGATCAGTACAATTACGTGTTGGCCTCTGTTGAGGACAGTATTTCTCTCAGTATCTGTTCAGATTACAGTTCTAGTGTTCCCTTCGTAGTGAGAAAACTGAAGGACACATAGAGTAGGGCCTTGACTTGTGACACATACAGGTTCTCAGTCCAGAACACCAGGTTCAAATTGCTATCTAACCCCACCTTCTACCCTGCAAACCACAAAATTGTAATTCCCATCTTCATCTCTCTTCCTGTTAAACTATTTTCTATCCTTTGTCCCCTTGAGCCTGGGATCAAAGGAAGGGTCCTTTCCTGAGCTCTTCACCCCTACCCTATATATCTCTGTTTCTCCATTGAGGGACAGAATGGTTCAAGGCCTCACCATGAGGAAGGAGTATCCGATCCAGAGGCTGTGCCAGCCCAGAGGGCACTGTGGGACAATGATGTCCTGACTGTGTACAGCAATGGCTTGTGAGGGTGCCTCACATACAGAGCAGCGGCTGATATACTGGGGAATCTGGGTCTGGCCCACAGGCATCATGGGAATGGGGGCAGTAGTGGAGAGCCAGTAAGATTTATCATTGCGTCTGGCATAGTGGCACACTTCATTGATGTTGCAGTATATGAAGGGCATGGTGCTGAATCGGGGCAGGCAGGAGCCAGCAAATCCTGGGAAGAGAAGATGGACAAGAATCAGCTAAGTGCTGGCTAAAGGGCAGAGGCACAAGGCCTGGAGTAGCCAAAGATGTGAATTTCCTTCTAAATGCTTGCTCGGAGAGTACAGCGCTCTTACAGTCCTATGACTTTGGTAGGTGCTGGAGTCTGAGGATCAAATTGTATCATAAAGTTACCAGGGGAGTTGAATAATGATGAGAATCTTTTGATAAAGTGAATAATTACTCCCTAATTAATCTGCTTTGTAAAACCTACATTTAGTAGACAGAATTCACATCTAAGAGGTAGCACACCTGCTGCTAATGCAATTAATCCTTGGGCAATCATCAATGCCCTGTAGGTCATGTTACTATTGTTATTACTAATCACTAATACTTAATGGAGGCTTAAATATATTGTACATTGGGTGATTCATGAATTCCTTACAGCACTCTATGTGACAGATAGTAGAAATAGCTTAGTCCCATTGAGGGAGGATGAAAGCTTGGAGAGGTTGAATAATTTACCCAGGGCCTGTGGCTTTGAAGCAGTAGGACCAGCATTTGAATCAAAATCCTTTTGACCCCAGAGCTGTGGCCTATTTCATAACCATGAGTCGAAAGGGCTGTGAGAAGAAAAGTGGTCAGTTCTCAATCCTTGTAGGGTCAGGGAGCAAGGACTAGCTGTACTTACCCAGATCCTGGTTATGGGCTTTCTCCTGCCCCTCCACGAAGAGCAAGCTGTAACCCACCCAGAGCCGGCTCATCCCAGTGGGGCATAGTGGCACCTGTTCTGACTGACTGTGTTTTACTAGTGTGTAGCCCACTCTCACACCGTGCCCAGGCATCCCAGGCTGCCCAATGGGGCCCTGATTTCCCGGAGCTCCTGAGAAGAAAAGGACATAAAAGTCAGCATGCTGCAGATGGTAATAACACTACCCACTCATTGATCCTAAACATTTGTAAGGCGCATCATATGCGTGTGTTCAAACACTTGATCCTGATACCCCCTGTTCTACAGTTGAGGAAAATGAGGTTCTGAGCTGCCACAGCTAGAAGCTAATGGAGTTACAACTCCAAGTCATGTGTGTGCCCAGCTAAATATTTCCCATTTTAAAAGAGTACACTATCCATTCCCCTTCTTCAGCCTCCCGGCCTTCGGTTCTAAGAGTAAATGGAGTGGAATCCTTCTCATCCCCACCCTTGGCGTCTCTCACAGGACATAACTAGCTGCTGAATCAGAAGCATTATAAGTAACGTTAGCATTAGAAGGGCAAAGTTGCATCTGCCTCTCTTGTCCATGGTGGATATGACCACTGTACTTCAATATTTTACTACTGAGCTTTAGAAGGATTCTATACCAAGGACAAGTAATTTGTTGTATTCTTTCATCCATGTCAGGACAGGACAGAAAGCCATGGGAAGCAAAGGCAGAAGATCAAGAGTTTGAAGCCAACTTGGCTTACATAGTGACTTTGAGGGCAAACTGGGCTTGCAGCAAGATACTGGGATAGATAGATAGGTAGGTAGGTAGGTAGATAGATAGATAGATAGATAGATAGATAGATAGATAGATAGGTAGGTAGGTAGGTAGATAGATAGATAGATAGATAGATAGATAGATAGATAGATAGATAGATAGCTGGAGGAGAGCCCAGACAAGGAGGAGAAGTCTGTTGCCTTACTGAAGTATGAAGGACTTCTCATCATAGGCTGGAGCCTGTGCAGTGTGAAGAGAAGAACAATGTGATGGTTTGAATAAGAAAGACTGTGATAAGCTCATATAGCTAAATGCTTAATATGATGGTTTGTATGTGCTCGGCTCAGGGTGTGGTGCTATTAGAAGGTGTGGCCCTGTTGGGTATGAGCTTTAAGACCCTCATCCTAGCTGCCTGGAAACCAGTATTATGCTAGGAGCCTTCAGATGATGATGTAGTACTCTCGGCTCCTCCTGCACCATGCCTGCCTGGATGCCTCCATGCTCTTGCCTAGACAATGTTGGAGTGAACCTCTGAACCTGTAAGCCAGTCCCAATTAAATGTTGTCCTTACAGGAGTTGCCGTGGTCATGGTGTCTGTTCACAGCAGGAAAACCCTAACTAAGACACTTAGTCACCAGGAATGTCACTATTTGAGAAGGATTAGGAAGTATGGCCTTGTTGGAGGAAGTGTCACTGGGGATAGGCTTGGAGGTTTCAAAAGCTCACGCCCAACTTAGGGTCTCTCTCTCTCTCTCTCTCTCTCTGTGTGTGTGTGTGTGTGTGTGTGTGTGTGTTTGTGTGTATGTGTGTATGTGTGTATGTGTGTCTGTATATCTGTCTTCCTATGGATCAGGAAGTATCTCTCTCAGCTACTGCTCCAGTGCCTACCTGTCTACTGCCATGTTCCATTCAGGATGATAATGGACTAAACCTCTGTAACTACAAGAAAGCCCCCAATTAAATAATTTCTTTTATTCAGAGTTGCCTTTGTCATGGTGTCTCTTCACAGGAATAGAACAGTGAGAAAGACATAAGATTGTGCCAGAAGTGGGGTCTTGCCCTGATGTTACTTCTTTTATTTCATTTAGCAGCAGGATTAAAAAAATTTTTTTTTTATCTTCTTGAGCACTAGAATTGGCTCCAACAAAACATTTACTGGTACTCCTTTTCTCGTCAAACTGTAAATTTTGTTTTTTTCCCCTTGCTTCCCCTGCTCCTTTTCATTGTGGATCTGTATAAGCGCTATCAAACCCACACAGCACAGTCAGTACTAGGCTATCTTGAAATTTCCTCTGCGAACCTCATTAATCCAAAACTCTTCAGTTTAGTTTCAGGCAGATTTTTATGGGAAGGGCAAAAAGCAGCCACAGTCTTTGCCAAATATCACAAGAATGGTATCTAGCCTACTTACTAATATTATTTCCCCCTGGAACTTCTTCAGCCAGGCCCCTAAAGTTCAAATTGCCCTTAATACTATCTTCCCTGTTCCTGTTATTATGGCTCATTACACCCTACTTAATGTATCCAATCACTTTTCTAGTCCAAAGTCCCAAAGTCTTCTATATTCCTTCAACAAAGGCATGATCATGCCTGTCACAGCAATACTCCAATCCTGGTATGCTTTCTTTCATAAGAGTTGCCTTGGTCATGGTGTCTCTTCATAGTAATAGAACATAAAGAGAGACAAGAACTCAGCCTGTGAGCGACCTCATAGTGGCAAATTTACCACATGGTTGACTAAGTGTCCAAGTTTTGTTAACCTGACCTTCAAATCCTGGAGGTCCTTGTAGTCCAGGGAGACCAGGATCACCAAGGATTCCAGATGGGCCTGGAAGCCCACTGGGGCCATCCTTACCAGGGATGCCAGGTAGGCCTTTGGAACCTGTAAGAGAGAAAATGCACAAGGCAGAGGAGCACTCAATATGGAAGTCTCATGTGAAGTCACAGGGAGAATAACAACTTACTCCTATTGGGGCAAAGCTAAGACTTGGAAACCACATTTCCTGTCCAGAGTCTTTTGCTTTCTCCACTACCCTGTGTTCTCCTTTGTCACTCACGTCTTCTCTAGCTCCAAACACTCTTTAGAAATGGCAAGCTGTCTAGGGGAGAGATTCACATGTTCTCTGAAGACAAGTATAACCACTGCCCCACTGGCTTTCTAGCTTTTTCCTTCCCTGGCAAAGAGTTTGGGAGCTTCGGGAAGTAGCTTGGGAAATGTTTGATGAAGGCACTTTCTCAGACCTGTGTCAAGCCAGTAGCTTCAGTCTCTCAACCAAGGCCTTTCAGCTTCCCAGTGAGTACCTGTTCTCTGGTGCCATTCTTACCTTGCAGACCCACAGAGCCTTGAGACCCAGGGTCTCCTATGAGGCCTGGGATACCATCAATGCCTGGCAGACCCAAAGGTCCTGGAGGAACCTGCATAGCTTCAGCAATTGGTGTGTGTCCTGGAGCTCCCTGTGGGCCGGAAAAGCCTGAAGACAGGTAGTGAAACAGCACCTGTCAGGCTGGAGGAGTAACAAAGGCAGCCTTCTCTCTGCCTGGCAGTCGCCAACTATTTTCTTTCTTTTTGTGCTCACAATCCCCACTTGAGGCCTCCAGTATAGAATACACAACCCTTGATAGAACCTCCTTTCCCATCTTCTTCTTAGTGCCTGTAGGCAAGGCAGGGAGCAAGTCATACTTATTGTGGCTCCCCATATCCCAGTATAGAATTCACTAGGTGGAAAGCAGTTAGGAAATCTCTACTGCAACTCTAGCAAGCTGAGCTTTGGGTCAGGGATGAAGCAGTTATAACTTACACACTGGTCAGAATGCACTACCAAAGATACTGTAGCGATCGATGTATTCAACTTCAGAGGTGCAGTTGGCATCCCAGTCTAAGAGACCCACCCAAGTCAGCCACTTTACAAATAGAATAGCTTGTTCACTAATTCATTAATAAAGTAATTCTTGGGTCCTTACTATCTGCCAAGATTCTGGGAGATGAGAAACAAGAGCAGTGATAGACCTTTATAGAGCCTAAGGCCTAGTGATGAAGATGAACAAAGCACCATTTGGCAAATACCGTTAACCCCATTGTTCAAATCTTATAAGAAGGACTGGGGAGGAAATAAGTGCTGTAGTGACAATGAGAGGGAGCAGGGAGTGGTTTGGGTAAAGGGGTCTGCTTCAGAGCTACCAGTGGCTTCTTATAACCAATGACAGTTACACTGAAACTATTCAAACATCAGACGTATCAGGGGGAGCTAGACATTTAAAGATTGAAGGGCAAGCAAGCATCAGAAAACATATACAGTACTGACAGGAAGGTAAACTAGTGCAGGCATCAATATTAGGACTCCTTAGAAAACTCTAAAACTAGAATTTCCATATGATCCAGCTGTACCATTCCCAGTAGGACTCCAAGCCAGCATACACATTTATGTTTATCCCTGTAGTATTCACAATAACCAAGGTTTGGGAACAACCTAAATGTCCATTAACAGATGAATGGACAAAGGAAATAGGACACATATACATGAAGGAACTTTCTTCAGTCAGGATGAAAAGTGAAGCACGCCATGTACAAGCAAATGGATACAATTGGAGAACATCATATCTGACATAAAAACAGAGGAGGGGCTAATTAGGGGAAAGGGAACTAGTAGGAAGGGGAGGAGGGCAGAAAGGATAATTGGGACAATATTTCAGATGTCAATGGACAGTAAAAGGGACATGAGCTGGCATGAGATAAAGAGGGAGGGGTCACACAGGATTTTGTGGGCCATGGTTCCTGTCTATGCCATGAATAGAATGGTTTGCTTTTTACCGGCGACTATATGGGACAAATAATTGTTGTTGGGGGAGGAAGGGTGCTACATGAGAACTGCTGATGGCTTAGACCTCAAGGGAGCAGCAGAACTGATAGAAAGTGAGCAGATACAAGGCATGCTAGGAGAAGGAGCCCTCTGGGGTGGCTGATAGACTGAATAGTTGACATTTGGCTCGAGGATAGAAAGAATTTTGTTTCTTTTTTGAACTTAGAAAGTGAGCTTAGTGGTCTAGGTGCAATGCAGAAGTAATACAGAGGGAGGTCAGGTACCAATGGTAGGGACCTTCAGTTCTGGCAGTAGATTGGCATGGTGGTATCTCCAAAGGAGGGAAACTACCTCCTGGGCTTGGGAGCATGATACCCTACTTGGTTTTGTGGTGTGGTAGACAACATGGCTTCCGAAAAACCTCAACTTCATGCTGTACCCCTTCCCTCTGAGGCTCAGGCTTGGCCCTGCACTCACCTCTTGGCCCCGCCTTCCCCTTCATCCCAGGAAATCCTGGGTCTCCTGGTTGCCCGATCTTGCCAGGAGTCCCCATGAGGCCAGGTTCCCCTCTCATGCCTGGTAAGGGCCAAAGGAAAACATGTGAGGTGTTGGCATGATGGTGACAGAGGGGGACCAGTCAGAAAAAGCACCATCGAGAGCCTCTTCAGGGCGACTGGACTGTGCAGTGGTGACTGATGGGTCTTGAAGCTGGTGGAACAGACTTACCCTTTAGCCCTAGCTCTCCAGAGAGGCCAGAGAAACCTGGAAGTCCTTGGTTTCCCTTGAACCCTTGAAGGCCTGGAATCCCAGGGAAGCCAGAGTCTCCAGGATCGCCTTGATCTGAGGATGGCCCAGGGGGACCTGGAGGACCTGGAGGGCCTGGGCGGCCTAGGGATAAGATGGGAGAAGTAAGGAAGTGCAAAGAGATAGGAAGCTGCTGAAGGCCTAGGGAGTCAGGTAGCCAAAGCCCACTCCTAGTACAGGTCCCTGAAGCGCACATGTCCAGACTTTGCAAAACACTTCAGCAAAAATACAGTCAGTTCCAGTCTCTCAAATCTTGATGAGAGGGAATACATTGAGGCCAAGCAGATCCATGTATTTCCAGCAATAGGGAAAGAGCTGCGTTATATACAGCATGTCTGCCCACATTAAAGTAAGGTGGCCAGATGTGTTTGGGGTTTCTTATTTTTACCTCGTTCTCCATCTAGGCCTGGCCGCCCAGGGTCACCAGGCTGTCCTGCTATGACTGAGGGCAAGGAGATGCCTGGGGCTCCAGGGGTACCAGCAGGACCTTGAAGACCTGGGGAACCTGCAAAGAATAAATAAAATGGGGCTCGGTGGGCTTCCCACGTCCTGGAAATGGCCAAGTGCATTCAGAAAAATGGAAGCCATGAAATAGCTGCAAGACCAGAAGACACCAGTAGAGGGCTGTCTTCCATTCATCCGAACTTCCAGCAAGCTGACAACAGTAAACCAGGCTCAGCTTCTTCGTTTCCAGCTGGAGCTTCATTTTCCTGAGACGGAGCTGTGGAAATTTCTAGCTCCCCAATTTCACCGGGGATGGAAATCTTTTAGGCTGTTTTTCCTCCAGATCAGAAAGAAAGCTTGGCTGAGCAGCTGGAATTTAAGTTTTCAAAGTGTTGTTAGTATACACACTGGTTCATCAAACTTTCCTAACTGCCAGTTCTGGCTGATGCTGCTCCAAAGTTATGTATGACTGAGACCAGATCATCCAGAACGGAGACAGCAAAAAGATTATGGATGCTCATGTGTGCCCTAAGATTCCCTGCTCTCTTCTGGCACATCTAGGCAAACAACAGCAGCGACAACAACAACAACAACCAGTCTTTTGTAGGTGACTTAGTGGAATTACTGCTTAGTCGCCTGTTGAACATATCTCATTATACTAGATACCTGTCACCCTTTGGCCAAAGTATATAGTTATGTTCCTTGCTTAGGTTTCCATATTACTTTACATGTTTTTCGTTAGTGGAACCAATTCTACTATATGTTATAAAAACAAAAACTTACACCAAACGACGAGATATTTATTTAATGTATGCTAAAAACATGTATGATAAGAAGGGGAAACATCAAAACTATCTATACACAGGTGAAAGTTCCTGCTGTATGCTAAGTATGGAACAAATGTGTTAACTGGCATATTCTGATGGAGAGTCCAATAAGAAAGTTCAGTGGCTTTTGGGATAGCATTGGAAATGTAAATGAGGAAAATACCTAATAAAAATATTTAAAAAAAGAAAAAAGAAAGTTCAGTGGAATCTGCCTGATAAAAACCCATTGGTTGAGATTCCTTTTTGTGTGTGAGAGGAAAAATCCAAAAATATTGTTACCCAATTTTCCTTGTTATATCGATCTTTTAAAAGCTGGGACAACCTTGTAAATGTGTCAAAAGATGGTAGATTAGCCAAAGCAGGTGTTTAAAAGTAGTTCATTGATATTTTGAATCACAAGGGAAACTAGAGATGAAAACGTTGATTTTGAGAAAACACTCTTGTTAACTTTAGGGAAAAACAAACACACACAAAAAAGCTACATGTGTTGTCCGCTGTGTCGTGACGAGTTTCTGAAGTACTTTTCTTTTTCATTGAGGTAAGGAACTGAAAGAAAGATATGTTTTGCACGCTTTCCCCCCTGAAACAGAGGCTTATATGTGTATATGTGCATATAGAAGATGTATGTATTTATATCACCTAGAATTATGCAAAACCAACAAGCGAAATACCATATAACACCATATAATGGAGCTGCTCACAGAATCATAGAGTCCTCCATGTCAATTTTTAAAAGACACACATGCTCTTTATCTGATTCTTGACTTTATAAATAAATATACTAAACTAAAATAGTGCCAAAAGCTCATGTCTTTAAAAACTTATCACTATTGTGTGTGTGTGTGTGTGTGTGTATGCCACAGTGCATGAGTGGAGTCCAGATAGTCACTCTGTGGAGTTGGGTCTCTCCATCACCCTTTACTTTGGTTCCAGAAGTGGAACTCAGGTTGTCAGGCTTATAATTTAGGTATCTTTATCCACTGAGCCATATTGTGAGTCCTTGCTTGTATGTTTTTTTTTTTTATTAAAACTAAAATGTTCTAAATAAGGAGCTGCAAATGACAAATAACCATTTTGCTAGCTCCTTCCAATGCCAAACCCTGAGAAACTTTAAATACATAAATGTAGGCTCTAAAGATTTAATGCAAGTATGAAAACAACAATATAATTGCAAATCATTTAGTGAAAGGTATTGTGAGCACAGGGAACGGAGTGTTCTCAGGCTCAGTCTGTTTTACTTCCACTACCAAATCACAGATCGTTTCCTCTGGTGGGCACAATACATGCTGTATTCTTTTTTAAACAAATTGCTTCAGTAAAGAATAATCTAAGTATGATGAACACATCTGTACTTCATTGTCCCACTAAAGAAAAACGAAGATGGCATTATCTTGGTAATTATGTGTGTAGTCTCCATAGATTCCACTCCCTCCTCTCAGAGAACCATTTCCAAATTCTATGTTCACTTCTTTCCTTCTTGTCATAATTTCTTCATGAATATTGGCATCCCTAGACAGTATGTTGGTTGTTTTGCTTATTTTGAACATCTAATGAGAGAACCACACCAAGAGTATTCCCTTGTGACTTGCTGCCCCTCATAATTATGTTTCTATAATATATCCATCTTGATGTGTGCTGTTTACTATAATTGTAATTATAATTTTATGTCAGCTAAAGTAAGTGAATAATTTGATAACCAGAAATTCACAGTCAAGATTTACAAACAGAAGGAGAAATGCCATATGCTTCCATCTGGTTCCCTCTTCTCTGTGTCCTGGGAAAGAAGCCACAGTTGCTTTGCAGGCTCAGACCGTCCTTTGAGCCTTCTCTAGATTCCCCAAAAGAACACGTTTGCCCAGACCAAAGGAAGGATTAAACACAGAAACAACAGATGCCTCAAATCAAATTGCAGCAGGAAATGAATGAATGTATGACCCTGGTTCCTGGGACACACACACGATGAGACCTCAGGCTCCAAATATACTGCAGTTACTACTTCCCAACTGGCATGTAATAGCATGGTGCCCAGTGTTTCTGGGGCATCTGCTGGGCACTGAGATATGCTCAGCAAACTCATATTACCTTACTATTCACAGAGTCCTCAGAAATATCTGTGAGACAGTTCTGTTATATCCATTTTACAGAAAGAAAAAAAAAACCTAAGTCCAATTGGCATTGAGAGACAGGTGTGTAAGTTCATTGCTTGGGGACATACAGCTCAATGAGAGGGAGAACTGGAATATGCTTTAGTCCTGACTGACTGCAGTCATGTTTTGCTTTATATATAGTGGGAGACAGGTGAGTCTCCAGAACACTGCCAAGGAAGCTGAAGAATGGTTTCATGATTTTAGAGAGTTCTAGAATGGGACACCCAGGAAAACTTCAAGCAGTGTGGGAAGCTGAGGTCAGGGTGGACTTTGGTTAATGAAAACACAACCTATCCTGGTTGAGTGTAGCCTGTAGGCTTGGCCTCAGGAGATCCATGTTCTCTCGGTCTTGGGTTTCTTCTGCCAGGTGGAGTCTAGCATCCTCATGGATCACGAAGGAAATTGGACCTAAGATCTTACTAAATGGAATAACTCTGCTCCTTAGAAGCATTCATCTTGGCTTTGCCCAAGTCTGAAAAAGTGGTCCAGAGCTGAATTGGAAAGAGCCAGGGGGAACTAACTGAAGGCTAGGAGGGCACTTGGTAGGACTATTCATCATCATTTTCTTCACAGTCATTGTTAAGGGTTCTTAGATAAGCACAAGTCTACCCTACGAACCATTTGGCTCCAAAACAATCCCAAACTCTGATCCACTGCCAAGGCCTCAATCAGTTTCTGCAAGTCCTGATTTGGGCTTACTTACCTTGGTCACCTTTTTGTCCCTTTGAACCTTGTTTCCCTGGATCTCCGATGACAATTCCTGGCACTCCCCTTTCCCCTTTGGGACCAGGCAGGCCAGCCGGCCCAGGAACACCAGTGATACTGGCTCCTAGGAAGAAATGCAGAGGGAGGAGACAGAGCTCAGAGGGAGACAGTCCTTAGGCCTAGTTGACTTCCCTGTGGTCTAGAAGAAGAGCTCATTCCTACAGAAAGGTGAAACATCCTCTTTCCTTCTCCAACTGAAGACAAGTGAGGAGATCTAACTCCCAGGATATGGGGTGTACTACAGTCAAGAACACATGGCCAACTCCTCCCAGTTCTGGAAGAGCTTTATGCCCTTAACCTTGACCTTGACCTTCAGGGCCTTTCTTACCTGGAGTGCCATGGGTGCCCTTGGTGCCTGGAAGTCCATTCAGTCCATGTAAACCAGGAGCTCCAGGGAATCCTAAGGAGAGAAAACATCAGAAATGGCTCTAACTTTATTGAGACATTACTTGATGTTCTCTAGAAGAATAGCCAATTTCTAACATACACCCTGCAACCTTGGGTTCTCATATTCTTATAAAGGCTACTGTAGCTTTTAGAGTAAGATGGCAGTTAATTAGCTGATAAGGCTTGGATCTGAAATATCTACCAAAAGACCAAATATTGAAGGTTTATTCTCTAGATCCTTTAGGAAGTTATTCAATTACAATGATCCTGACTTTAGAAATGTATTAATTCAAGTTTGACTTAAAATATTAGTGAGTTCTTGAGTGGTAGAACTTACAAAGTGGGGTGCAATTGGAGGAAGTAGTTAATTGGGTCCATGTCTTGAAAGGGGGTATTGTTTTTTCTGGTATTGCATTTTACTGCTTCTTGATCGCAAGGCAGTGAGCAGCTCAGCTCTACAATACACTATCATGATACCATTCCTGACCACAGGTCCAGACACAATGAAGCCAAGGGATGACTGTGGACTAAAACCTCTAAAATCACAAGACCAAATAAATATGACTTCCTGCTTTTCTTGGTTTTTGCTGTTGATGATGTTGCTTGCTTGTTTGTTTGTTTGAGATAGAGTCTCGTGAATCCCGGGATACCTATAACTCTCAACGTAGGTGAGTGTGACCTTGAACTTTTCATCTTCCTGCATCTACATCCAGAGTGCAGAGATTACAGATGTGTCATCACTCTTGCTTTATGTAGTGCTAGGAAGTGAACATGGGGGGGACTTGTATATGCTGGACAAGCACTCTACCAATTGAACCACAACCTTGCTCCCCCCACCTACAGTAGGTATTTTTAATAGAATGTAGGAGTAGCAATGCCAGGCCCTTGAGTTGTCTTCTCCCCGAAACTGGTTCTACCATTAAAGCAGAGAAAGACAACATATGCCAGAGTAATAACTTTCTGCTATGGCTTCATATCATAGTTACATTTCTCATTTCCATGATCAGATACTTTATAAACAGCTTAAAAAAGGAAAGTCTTATTTTGGCTTGTAGTTTGAGGGGACTATCTATCGTATCAAGGAAAATGTGGCAGCAGCAGCTTGAGGAGGCAGGGGGTTATGTTGCATCCATAATCATGAAGCAGATGGCATTGAATGATGGTTCTCAGACCACTTTCTCCTATTGTATTCAGTCTCTGACCACTACCAATTGAATGGCCAAAGTTAAGGTGGTTCTACCTAACTCAACCCAATCTAGGTAATTCCTCACGGGCATATCCAAAGGCTAACCTAATCCGTATTTTCCCTTAAAAGGTATCCCCAAAGCTTGTCTAGATCTGATCAAGTTGACGATATTAACCATCACACTTGGCTGTGGTTTTAATGTGGTCCCCAAAGTTCCCATTTTGATGATATTATGAGGTGGTGGGATCTTTAACAAGAGAGGCTTAGTGAAAGTTACTTTGGTCACTGGGATTTTCCACAGAGAAGGAATAAGGTAATAAGGTAATTCTCGTGGACCCTGAGCTCTCAAAATTATGAATTGCTACAGAAGAGTATGACTCACCCTACCCCTCACATTGGCTTTCTGTTGAGTTGTGATTTCCTCCTCCTCCTCCTCCTCCTCCTCCTTCTTTTTCTTCTCTCTCTCTCTCTCTCTCTCTCTCTCTCTCTCTCTCTCTCTCTCTCTCTCTCTGTCTGTCATAATATGCCATGATGCCATCACCCATGAGGTGGGGTGGGGTGACATAGATGGCATCCCCGTGAGGTGATATTGTTAGGGGCTATTCCTCCATAAAGCCAGCGCCGTAGCTGTTTGGAATTAGAGCCTCAAAAATTATAAGATAAATTTATTTTCTTTCTAAGTAATCAACCACAGGGATTTCATTTTAGTAATGGGCAACTAATGTTTTTCTTGTTAATTCTTTTCTTCATGGATCTGACATTCTTCTTCATCTTTGTTGTTGTTGTTTTGAGACACAGTTTCTCTGTATAGCCATGGCTGTCCTGGAACTCATTCTGTAGACCAGGCTGGCCTCAAACTCAGAAATCCACCTGCCTCTACCTCCCAAGTTTTGGGATTAAAGGCATGGGTCACCACTGCTAGGCGTATGACATTCTTCTATTCTGATTTATAATTCTCCTTTTTACTTCTCTGGCTTTTCAATTAATATTTGATACTCATTTAATTTTATGTGTATGAGAATTTTTTCTACAAGTATATCTGTGTACTATACAAGTGCCTGGTGCCTTAGAAGAAGGAACTGGATCACCTAGAACTGGAGTTATAGATTGTTATGAGTCACCATGTGGGTGCTAGGAATCCAACTCAGATCCTCTGCAAAGAAAAAGTGCTCTTAACCCCTGAGCCATCTCTCTAGCTCATTCTACACCCATCTTTTTAATTAATCCTCATATAACACCCCATTTTACCTGGCTTAGGCCTAGCTGCTACATTCTAAGATTGAGGAGTTGCCCCCTGTTATTGGGGGAAAGACACTTCACCCACTCCTTGCTAGCAAACACACATACCTTTAGGTCCTATTAAGCCTGAGGGTCCAGGGCGGCCAATTGACCCCAGATGGCCAGAGGAACCTGGGAGGCCTGGGTCTCCATTCATACCTGAAATCCCTTGAAGTCCTAAGTGTGAAACCAAGGTGGACATTTAGAATACAGTATGGCTTGAAGTGAATCCTAACTTCTTCAAAATAAAGTTTTCAAGTAGCATGGTACCTGGGGAGCCAGGGAAGCCAGGATCTCCAGTAATTCCAACTTTTCCACCATCACCTTTGTTTCCTGGGTAACCTCTATCACCAACTAGTCCATCTTTTCCTTTGACACCTAGAAGATCAATCAATTGCTGAATGATTAATCTCTATTTCTGGAATTGCACTCCTCCATGGGAAAACATAAGTTGGAAGGTAAAAACATTTTGAGATGTTGAGGGAACTTGATTCAGTGAAGAAACTCGGGAAAAGATTTATGGCAGTTGTTTTCATATTTGGAAAGTGTTACCCATCTGAGAAGTGAGTAGACAGTTTCTGGCTTCCTTCTAGAATCAAAAATGATGGGCTGAAATATTTTGCAGTAAACATTAGAGGAAAATAGGTAAATGAAGTTTGAGGTAGTTGGTAGACCATGCCAAAGGTACGTATCAGTGGTGTAAATCAGTTTGCTTTCGAAAACTATAGGTATCCACTGGATGGAAGCTAAAGAACTTGGGAATGATCTCCAAAAGTCACTCCAGTCTTCAGTTCTGAAGCATTTGTGAGGTATGGACAAAAATGTACTAGCCCTACCTTTAAAACCTAATTCTCCAGGCTGTCCCTTGGGTCCTGGGCTTCCAGAAATGCCAAGTGTTTGGCCTTGATCTCCTGCAGGTATGAAAAATATTATTTTTCAAATGGTCAGAAGAAACAATTATTCATTTTTTTCACCCAGTCTTTTCAATATATTTTCCCCCTCGATTCAGATTCAAAACAGTCAGAGGGGCTTCTTGACAAAAGCATCCACTGGGTAAAAGGACCCGGGATGCTAACAAGCTACTAGAATGAGATGATTTATACACAGCACCCCTGTACTGGAAACATGGTCCAGCACATGTGAGAAGATGGTAAGTGAGCCCTGAAATACTACCAGAATGGAATGGTGATTCATTTAAACAAGAGAATTGGTCCTGCCTATGGGGCTGTGCTCATCAGGGGAAGAGGTGTTTCGAGGTGAAGTTCTATGTTGCTGTTTCGGTGTATCAAAATACGAAGCGAATGGAATGTTGATTTGTTTGTTTGTTTGTTTATTGTCCATGAAAGCCCGGGGAAGAGATTTTGGCATGTGACACTGTTGTTTGCAATGTCTTTGAAGAACAAGGAGTGAAGAGTGTGTTTAGCCAAACGGGAAATACAAACAAAATTCATTTTCTCCCTTAACACAGCTCCCACTACTCCTGAGTTGTGGATTGGTAGAACATCACCTTGGTCTAGGCAAACACATCAGAAGACAAAATGTTCCTTACCTTTTAAACCTGGGATACCAGTTGCTCCCAGGAGGCCAGAAGTCCCAGTGAGCCCCTGTGAACCCTTGAAAGCAATATGGAAACCATTATTTCTGCCTAGAGCTCAGAGATGCTCTTGCTCCTCCTCCTCCTCTCCCCCAATCCCTAGCCATTGCCTAGGAGATGCTGGTTATACACTGTGTTAGGCAGGACAGGAGGTATATTCTAGACATGGGCAGGTGCTGAGCCACATACACGCTTAGAGTTTTCAGGGGGAATATCCCATCTTGATGAGTCAAATGTATGGCTGCATTAATTATTAAGTCACAGGAATCATAGAACATGACCCCTGAGCAAGGCACTCAATCTGCTCTGCAGGTTTTCTGGCCATAGCTCTAGAGTCATCTCACACAATCATTGCTTCAGCCAGGAGTGAAGGCACATACATGCTGATTATCTCAGCAGTCAGGAGACAAAGGCAGAAACTTCATGTTACCTATTGAGACTCTGTCAAAACTGGGAAAACAAAACAATCGAAACAGCAGCAGTCTTGTTTTACTAAGCTGTGCCAGAACTCTGCTGCAGGCGCCACAAAGAACATGAGGTCGCCCTGCTACCAGGTAACAGGCTGTAAACACGCAGGTGCTAGTCTGCATTTGGATGGATAGATCTTTATTTACAGTTATTGGCAGGTTTCTGACACACTCTGAATCTGGGGAGTGTTCATGTCAGCTGCTTTCGGCTGTTTTCAGGGTGCCTTGTATGAGTTGAGGTATTTGGAGATGTACCCAGTAAAAATGTGCTTCAAGTAATGCTTTGAACAGGAGGCCGAGTAATGGGCTGGGTCACTGTGTTCTTTGGACCACTACCCAGGGTGCCCCCTACTATTTTTCTGCTTGTTTTCTGGCCTGGCTTCATGTAGCACACTGCTGTAGACACAGATGTTCCTAATGTGAGTCTCTGCTTATGCTGGGACTCCCACCTCCCCAAACCTATTCCCACTTTATTTCTATCCCTCCTTTGTGAGTTGCCAGGACCTTAAATCTAGAATGATTTCTTCAGCTAATGTTTCAACCATGTAAGTCTAGTCTCTCTATCAGATTGACTGATGCTTTTGAAAGACAAGAATTTGCCTGTAGGGACTACAGGTATTCTGGGCCCAGTGATCAGACTCCTTTTTATATAGAACATGCAATGTGTCTGACCACAATGTTCTTTGCATGTCTCATCTCACTTAACCTTCACTACTGTCCAAAAAAGTTTGGATATTAGTCTACTTTAAAAAACAAAAAGAATAGGAAGAAAACAATAAGGCTCAGTGATGTTAATTAAGCAAGGTACACAAGATCACAGAGCAGATGAGTAATGGAGGTGTCTGACATTCAAATTCAAGTCCATCTGTGTCAAACCTACTCTAGTTTACTCTGCCTTTTAAGATTTATGTTCTAAAATTTTCATTTGCACGTGAGTGTGAAGTGGAAACTTCTGGTTTCGTTGAAAAACCAGTTACGTCAAATGATGTCTTACTGGGGCACACAGCTGAAAGGATGTTTTGCTGAAGCAGACATGGGTGAAAGGATGTTTTTGCTATAGCAAGCACGTGAAAGGATGGATGATGTTTAGAAGGAATATAATAAATCTGACCCCACAGACAGTGGGAGCTCGAACCTTCCTTCGATTTGCTCCACTTCACTATTCTTCGCTAAGGATATGCACGTATTGGTTCACTTTAGGTTCCATTGCTGAGCTCCACTTGGGGTGACATCACAGAGAGAAGCTCCCCAAAGGACTTCTCATGAGGATCCTATGGCTTCTTGCCACTTCCATGGTGGACTCAGGCTGGTTGGTGAGCCTTGCAGTTTCTTCTGGATTGAACTGCCCTTGCTGATTTTTGTGTGGTATCTGCTGAGTGAACTGGTCTGCAGCTGCTGATTTATGAGTGGTGACTGCCGAATGAACTGGACTGCCACTGCTCATTTATGTTGGTGTTTTGCTAGAGGACTGGATTGCTGATACACTGACAATGAAGATCGGACTCACCCCCAAGGAACTATTTCTTAACAGGTCTACTTATCCATGTCCTGATAACTTTTCTTTTCTGCTACCTCTGGTGGGTAGCGAGCTCAAGGAGAGGTTGAATCCTTATTAAAGTAGGTTGAGAGAAATTTATGTCTACATGTATGTGAGAAAGAGTAAGAGTGAGAGAGAAAGGTAAAAGGAAAGGAAGAGGGAGAAGAAGGAGGGAGTGAGAGCGGGAGGGAGGAGGGGGGAGAGCATCACATGTGCATGTGCTCATGGCCTAAGAATGCTTTGGATCGCCTGGAGCTGTAGGTTGTTGTAAGTGCTAAGAACCAAACTCAAGTCCTCTGGTAGAGCAGCAAGCACTTTTAACCACTGAGCTATCTCTATAGCCCCTATCCTGCCTTTTAAAAGACCAGATAATCTAGACTTGATTCTTTGCTACTTGTCCCCTGTGGTACTTCAAGTACCTTCCTATTAAACTATCAAGAAATCTCTGAATGCTAGGCTGAAAGATATAGCTCAGTGATAGAGTGAAGTGGAAACTTCTGGTTTCTTTGAAAAGTCAGTTATGTCAAATGATATTTGCTGGGGCACACAGGTGAAAGGGCGTGTGGTATTTAGAAGGAATATAACCCAACAGACAGTGGACAATGCTGGATGATATTGGTACGCCTTGCCATTCATTGTTTATTGGTCATCATTTGTCATGACTCCACAGAGAGAAAAGCACCCAAAAACTTCTGGTGGTGTTCTGGCAGCTTCTTGCCACTTCTGTGGACTCATGGCTGATTGGCAGAGTGAAGTGGAAGTTTCTGAATATGTCAGCTAATACAGACTCACGTGGTATTTTTCTGAGGCAAGACCCATTGGAGGTTTGGAGGGAGTATAAATAGGACTCAAGGAACAGTGAGGGTGGGCTTGCACAACTAACTTTCCAGTGCTTTGTTGTCTTTTGTCTTCTTCTTTGCGGATCTTCCCCTTCCTTAAGAGAGGCACTGCAGAGAACTGCTGGTTCTGATCACTCCTGCTGACTCCTGCTGATTTGGTGGTAGCCTGGCGGTTTCTTCTACATTGTGCCAGTACTGCTGATTCCTGTTTGCTATCCTGACACTACTGAACTAGACTGCTAGTATCCTGACAATTGGAGATTGAAATTGCCCCAAGGAACTTCTTCTCAATAGCATACAGCAGAGTCTTGCAGCTTTTCCTGGCTCTACCTGCTGTTTCTGAATTGTGAATGGTGTTTGAGAGTGGATGGAGCTGCCGCTGCTGATTTGTGTGAACTGAGCTGCTGATATCCTGACAACACAGATTGGATTTGCTCCAAAAAACAATTTGAAAACAGGTTCACTTCTCCCATATCCTAATAACTTTTCTTTTCCACAACCTCTGGTGGGTGATGGGCTAGAAGGGAGGGTAAAACATTTAAGAACCCCTATTAAAAGTAAGTTTTGAAAAATCTAAGCCTACAATAGAGTGAGTACTTGCCTAGAATGTTTCAGGCTATATATTTAATCCTAAGTAAAAACAAAAACCCTACACTTATTTCTTATTGGGTGTGGTGGTGCATACCTCTCTCTAATCCTGTAATTTGCAAAGGTTAGGCAGGAGTATTATGAGGTCAAGGTTTCCCTTGATAACATAGCAAGACCTTGCCTTAACAACCTTCTCCACGGTCTGTACAGTTTTACAATATGTCCAGCTTAATGTGGGCTGTGGGGTGCTGGCCATGGGGTGCAAATTAAGACTTAAACGGCTATTTTTAAGTCCCAGAAATCTCACTGAAGAAGTGAGATTCTCTGAAGATCCAACTAGGAGCACTTTGATATGAGCAGTGAAAAGTGCCAACCTAGCAGGAGCCCAGCAACTCATGATGAGATGGTGCCTTTAAGAGCAGGCAGAGATGTGTTGGAGACTGCAGGAAGTAGGCAGGAAGCTTTGCCACGTGGGATCAATAAGGGGAACAAAGACATAAAGGAGGGAATACTGAGGTAGGAAGCTGTGTCATATACACATGGAGAGCAAGCACTTTGAGGTTATCTTGAGGACAGGGGTTGGGCATGGGGACGTGGGACATGTGCCCATGCTTTAAAGGTTCAGTTATGGTAAAAAAACAAGAATCTGTATAAACTTACGCTTTTCCCTGGCATTCCTGGGAAACCTGCAATCCCAAGAGACCCCTTCAGGCCAGGTAATCCCCTTCTTCCCATAGATCCAGGAGAACCTGGCCTCCCATTGAGCCCTTTGATGGTATTGGTTTGTCCAGTAGCTCCAGGTGGACCTGGTAACCCTGGGATGCCAGGCTCTCCTTTGTCACCTGGGAAAGAAGCAAAATCTATTAGAAAAAGGCTAGGCAAGAAAAGACCTATTTGTCTAGGTGCAGGTGCTCAAAATCATAGTCCAGATGTGCTCTTAGCTAAGGCAGAGGCTGGCTTGGGGGTAGTGGTGGTGGAAAGTGGTTCCATTGGTATCATCTCAGCTCTAGTATTGGGCAATCAGTATCTATGCCTTGCTACCTACCAGGCTATTTCAGGGGTACCAGACTATGGGCCAAAACCTTCAGTTCTACAATAGTATGAGTCAGTCTCAACGAGCAAGGGAAATTTAGGAAGAAGAAAGACAGCCTCCTTGAACCTCATTGTTGTTCCCATACTGCTGTTCCTGGGTCTGAGCTTTGCTTTTCTTGGGAAGGAAACCAATGATGGCTATAAACAAATCCTTGCATGAGAATCACTCCCAAATATCCCCTGCCTCAGCACCTCTGGGCCCAGGAAATCCATCCGATCCAGCAGAACCTCGAGAGCCTTTTTCTCCTTTGAACCAAAGGTTTAGCATTGGAGGTCTTGGACTAGATATGCCAACTGGCCCTGGATCCCCTCTGTCTCCTGAAGGAAGGCAGATCAGACAGTCATCAGGAGAGTGACAGTTTACACACAAAGTCACAGTTTATGCACAAAGTTACACACAAATATGACCTTTCGTATTGTTTCTTCCCACACACACCGAGTTTCGAGACCTTTTTGTCCTCTTTCACACCCCAGCCTCTAACTTTGCATTTCTGAGTCTGCTCTCTCCTTCTCCAGACCCAAAGTCACCAATAACTTTAGGCCCTACTCTAAATTCTCTTTCAAGGAAAGAGTATATTGTGGAGGGCTCCATTTTAATTTGAGTAAGTGTTCCCCAAAGATTTGGTTGGTAAAGACTTGATTCTCAGGCACTGACTTCATTGGGAGATGAGGGGCCTTTTATGTGTGGAGCTCAGTGGGAAAAAGGCAAGTTATTGAATGTATCTTCTTGGTTTTGTTTTCCCAGCTGCCATGAAGGAAGCTCTGTCCCATGATACACTGGGCCACCACCCGTTCAAAATCAACAAGGTCAACTGATCACCAATGGACTCCTCTGAAACCAAGAACTAATATATATAACTAATATATATATATAATATAACTCTTTTCCTTCTTAAAAACTATTTATGCTATGATTTTCTTTTGCGGTTGTCACATAGTCCATATCATGTACTGTTGACTCTAAAGTGAGTAGCCTTTTGGTCTCAAAGGACTTAATTTGGAAGTCCAAAGTTTTGCCTAATATGTGGCATTCATCAGATGAATGACCAAGTTGACAAGCAAAATGCATATTGAAAAACAAAGTGGTTGTCTTGAAATCTCTCTCTCTTTATCTCTCTCTGTCTCTCTCTCTGTCTCTCTCTGTCTCTCTCTCTGTCTCTCTCTCTCTCTCTCTCTCTCTCTCTCTCTCTGTGTGTGTGTGTATGTGTCTCTGTTTGTCTCTCTGCCTCTGTCTCCCCATACCCCCTTACCTTTTTCTCCGGAAGTACCAGTCTGTCCAGGTTGTCCCACCTTTCCAAATGACCCAGAAAATCCCTTTAATCCATCAGCTCCAGGAAGACCAGGAAGACCAGGTAACCCAGGAAATCCTACTGGTCCAGAGGACCCCTTTTCACCTGTTGAAAAGTAAGACTTTCTTTCATTATCATTTCCATTGTATATACAAGTAAAGAAAAGGAAGCACAGAAAGGTTGAATTGCTTGTACAATGTTACAGAGCTAAGATGGTGAAGAGGAAGGAATTGAACATAGGTTTCTCTAACTCCAAAGTCTGAGTCTTTACCAAGCATGTTAGTTATTACCTATTCTAGGATTCCTCCAAACAGCCACATAGCACTGAACACCAGACAGAAATGAAGACGTGGGCACTTCTGCTTGAATTCATTAAGTTCAGAATGCGTGTAGGGGCACAGAAAAGAAACACCTAGTTGTAGTTGGGGAAGAGATGAGTGTGTGATCTTGCCTCTTTGTACTAACCAGCTGTGTGTGCTGCTCTGAGACTAGCCATTTTTTCACCTATTTGAAACACAGATGCCATACACCTAACCACTGCTGTGTCAGTCACGGGAAGTGAGAGTTGTCAGGCTCCTTGGTATGTGTCAGACTGAGTGATCTATGTGTAGCTGGCCTTTTCTGTTGATCAGCCCATTGTTCCACACAGCAAGCAGGTTGAGTGATTCATGTTAGGTGACAGGTTTCCTTTAGTATTAGCCTTGCCCCCCCCAAACCCCTGCCTACCTTCTATTCCTGGGCAGAGAAGAGGGGAGGAGGCAAGTTGGGCAGTTGTGGCACACTCCCTTTGGGTAAACCCTGACTACTTTACTGGTCTTCCTAATTATTTCACTTACCCTTTTGGCCTTCGATGCCCGGCAACCCAGTGACGCCTGACAAACCTGGGCTCCCCAGGAAGCCAGGTGACCCTTGAGGACCAGGAAGGCCTTTTATCCCAGGTAGACCTCTTTTTCCAGTTGATCCAGGCTGACCTATGTCTCCTCTTTGACCTTTCTTTCCAGGGTGCCCTGAATGGTTATAGAAGAGGACACAGGTCAGCTTAGTCAGGCTCTGGTCAGGTTTGGGCCACTGTTTATTTCTAGAGGTTCTCTTTGGCTGGCTAGGAGGGGTTTGTCCACGGTCCTTTAACACTACCTAAAAAGAGATGCCAAGAAGCCTGGTGCTGAGTTGGTCAGAGCATTAGTACCTACCACCCAGAGCACCTCCCTAAATGCTCATCACTTCCAGCATGGCACAGTGGTGGGTAGGAAAAGCAAGTACCTTGTAATTATAACTTCTTCCTTTATGAATGTGGTTCACAGAGGAGCCTCTAAATGGAGCTCTGGGAAGCCAGGGTGGCAAGTGGGCTCTAGTTTCCCTGGGACTTCAACCCTGAATCAAGTTCCAATGGTTGTTTCCTGAGCCAATTCATGAAATAGAGGTTAAATCTGAACTGTTGTTCTGGCTTTCCAGGGAGTCTTGCATCTAGGGTTGCCCTTTTAATCCCTCAAACAAGCAGTTAAATCAGCCAGTTCTTTGGCATTAGGTTTGAAAGACCCCCTAGTGCCAAGTATTGTAGAAACCCCCAAGGCCCATTTGGTCTCTTAGGTATTCTGAGTCTTCTTTCACCAGGGCTTGAAGTTGGTCAATGGGATTAACCTCCTGAGCTGCTGCCGAAGTTGAATGTCCAGGTACAAAGCAAGGAAATGAAAAATCCAAAGGCTTACATCACTGAGGACAGAAGTATTTGGGTTCCCAAGGACCTCAATGAATGGCTGACTTAGCTTTCCATGAAATGAAAAGCATCAAGTAGCTGTGAGCCGCAGGAATCTAATAGGAAGCAATGAGGATAAGTCTGCAACAGGAGAAGGGAATGCAGTGGGAACAAACCTTATAGCAGCGGTTCAGGGATCTCTGGCCTTGTAAGCAAGGTTTGTTATAGCAGACAATCACACAATTCCCCATGGGGAGTCTTAGTCAGTGAGCTTGTGGGCTGTTGTTGTTGTTGTTTTTAACCTTCACCTCAGCAACTTATATGAAGGCCCCAGAAACAGGATAGAGGAAATAAAAGGGATATTAACAGCTCTGCAAATAACCCAGCTTCAGTCACTTGGTCAGTGATGCAGTCTAGGTGTCAGAGTAAGGATGATGGTATAAACAAACAAACAAACAAACAAACAAACAAAAAGGTGAACTGCAAATGTTAGGCTGAAACCAGTGGGTGTCAGTCCTCATTGCTTAGTGAAAGCCACTATTTGCCTATGGACCCTCAGAGGCATTTTCTCCTGACAGGCAGGCTACTGGTGGGGGAGGGAAGAGGTCACAATCAGCTCCAGTTTCTCTGTAGCTCAAAGCAGGCTTAACATAGCCACAGCGAGGGTTTAACACCATTCAACACAGGGTGATTTCTTTAATAGAAAAAGGCCAGCAGCAGGCCAAAAACACCAAAAGGATGTAGGAGGCCCTGGAAAAGGGAGGTGACAGAGATTTGTTGTCATGGATCAGAAGTTAAACAGTAGCAATGTGTTCTGGTCTGGCCCAGCCAGGATGATCTGGGATTTGAAACTAGAGAGATTAGGAAAGTCAAATATCCTAGGTGCTGAGCATATCATACTGCCACTCTTAGTCCCCGGGGTGCCTTTGTCTAAGTAAGGCCCTGCCAAGTCAGGATTCTTCCTTCAATGGATTTACCTGAGATGCCTGGAAGGCCTGGTGCTCCTGGGAATCCAGATGTGCCCTTGATGCCAAATGGGTCAGTAGACCCTGAGGGTCCTGGCTGTCCTGGTGGTCCTGATGTTCCAGGGTTGCCCCGCTCACCCTTGGGGCCTAGCATACCAGGTTTCCCATTCAAACCTAAGAAAAAGGAGGTGGCAGATGTTTATAGTCTGGTTAACAGGGAGGTGCTGGGTCATCAAACCATCTTCCAATAGAAGGGCTTGGTCCAGGATTCACCTCAGATGACATTGTCTTCTCTCAACAACAGCATTATAAGAAATGTGACTATTGGTTATAGCTATTCTTGGAATTTCTACAAAAGGAAAATGGACTGCAACCACATAAGGAAATTCCTCCCGCCCCCCAAAGAGACACAGAATAGAATGCCATTTTTGCTCCCTAATTAACCATACCAGATCCAGACATGCATTTTACACACATATCCATGCAAAGACAGCAGTTACTAGAATGCTGTCTGTATAATGCTAAGTAAGGGGTCAAGTAGAGTGAGTCACCCTTGGGTCCTGGAAGGCCAGAGTCTCCAGGAAATCCTTTGTCCCCTGGCAATCCCTGTAGGCCTTGCTCCCCCGAAGCACCATTTTCAGCACCAAATATGTCACCAGCAGCTCCCTTGAAACCTGGTAACCCTGGACTGCCAGCTTTCCCAGGGTAGCCATCTTTTCCAGGAAGCCCAGGAAACCCAGGTAATCCCTTCTCCCCACGAACTCCAGGAAACCCTAAATGTAAAGAGGCAAAAATTAAAAAGAACATGGATGCTTAGAACCAAGCTATCTCGGTAGACATCTGAGACCGATTTCTCTAATACAAAGCCCATATATTAATCATGATTAGTGATCTTCACTCCATGGAGGGCTTGTACAGAAGTAGGGACTACACCACACGAGTGGAAGGAGGCTCTAGTTTGGTGAGACTAGGAATAGGTACAGCTCAGCAGCTTTCTTTTCTGTTCCTGGGGCTCAATGGTTGCTAAGAACACAGTCACACCAAGTCTTTTGGCCAAAGCTCAGTATCTCCTACAGTTTTAAACCTTTTGCTGCCATGGCCTTCCTCTTCTTGAGTGGGCAGAAGAGAGTAGAAAGAAATGAAGCAATGATACATCCAGATAAGACTCAAACACTACTAGGGCAATGGTGGTTCAGAACACACAGATTACTGGCTCTCTCCTAAAGTCTCTGCTCACTAGCTATTGTGAACAGGTGGAGAATTTGTATGTCTATCAGGTTCCCAGGTGATGTAGGTGCTGAGCCAGGGAATGCAGCTGGAGGACCAGTGGTACACTGCAGTCCTGTGGAGCTCAGGTTGGAACAACTCTGGCAAGGAAAAGAAATGGGTAGCATTTTTTGGACTGTTGTGAACTTCCTTCTTTGGCCTCTAAGAAGTTTATCTAGGATATTATCACTGGAGTGGTAAGCAGACAACTGCAGCCTCCTGGCTTTGTCACTAGTGGCTTTGTAAAGTATCAGTTTCCTTATCTGAGACTTAAGGGATTGCTTCCATTGGTTTCTTGCCACGGTCTGTTCTTTGCTCTATGGCATTTTTGCTTGGAAGTAAATTCAAACCATCTCGGCTAATCCAGGGAGCAGACCTAGCTTACAGTCCTCGATGGAGAATGAAAACAGTCCAAACATAACACAGGAGGAAGTTGATGACCCTTTTCCTTACCTGGCAATCCTGGGAGATGCATTAACCCTGGACTCCCAGGCCCTCCTTTGCTTCCGTGAGTGCCAGGCTTGCCTGGAATTCCAGGGAGGCCCCGAGCTCCCTTAGAGCCTGAAACCCCAAATGTGTATAGTGAGTAGAAAGGAACGCTAGCATGGATAAGTTAGATTTATGATGTCTGATCAAGTAGTCTACTCTCTTGCTGGCTTCCTCGAGTCTCATTTCCTCATAACACGCTCTCTGTAAGCCATTACCTCAGTTGCTGAGGAATCCATCAGTGGGACTCTCATGTGCTATTGGCATTCTTGCTTCCTTGGATTAAAAGCCCTTAAAGTGTGCTCACTTTCTCTGGCCACATTCCATACCTGGGAATCCAGGAGCTCCAGGAAATCCTGATGGACCATATGACCCAGGAATGATACAAGGCAAGGTGACTCCTGGAAATGATAACATGTGGAACTGTGAGCTCAGCAAGTCAGAGAAGAGTTCCCCTTACATGGTCCCCCCCCCCCCATTCTATTTAGTGGAAAATTGTATTCTCCCCACCCAGCAGCTAGTAGGACACACAGAAAGCTTGACATGAGAAGCTTTTGGGAGACAATACCAGTGCAAATGCTTATCTTTGTTCTGAGTGTTCAGGGTTCCAGAATATTACTTATTGAACCGCTGGTGCCTGACAGACAAGCAGTCATCTAGGCAGAGGGTGTTACCTAACAAGTACTCCTAGAGGTGGCCTGCACAGGAACAGCAGTGAGCAGCAATTTTCCGTTCACCAGTCCCTTAGATAAACTCTCTCTCTAGCGTGGGCACTTGGGTTTTAGCACTAAGGGTCCATGATGCTGTATTATTAGAGTGGATAATTTGAAGCCATAACAATTAGAGTTCACATCTGAACTTTTTTATTTTTAAATTTGCATGCATGTGGACATTTTGCGTGCATGTGTGTCTGTGTACCACATGTGTGACTGGTGCCCAAGGAAGCCATAAGAAGGTGTTGAATCTCCTGGAACTGGAGTCATAGATGGTTGTGAGCCTCCATGTAGGTGCTGGGACTAGATGCCCAGTCTTCTGGGAGAGGAGACAACGCTTGAAACCACTAACTCTAGCCCTAACACTTTTCTTGCAAGGAGGTTTTCCCCAAACCATGGAGCTTTTTAAAAGCAGTTCATTTTGAGTCTACTGAAATGTATTGGCCATCCTTGTTCAGATATGTGTATATCTAAACTAGGGAAACACATAAGACCCCTAGTCATGACAAATTATGACTCCTCAGATCATTATTGGAAACTATAAACTCTGCTACTAAAGGAATAGAAGTAGTCAATCTTAGTATTTAAAATGTTGAAATTAGCATGCACAGTCTTTTCTGTGGGAAATTCTTTGCTCATTCATACTGCAAATAAAGAGTCTATAGGATCACAGATGGGAAGTTTAATAAACTACCAGTGACAGACTGTGTACATATGGACTTCCTCAAGTGCTATGCTAACTAAAATTAGCCTGTTCTATTAGAACAATCCACCAAGGTCTGTCTTAAACCACAGAGCCAACAGTTCCAATAAAACTCTGTAGCATTTGTTTGTATTAAAAAATAAACAAACAAAAAACCAAACACATGGCTCTAAAAGTAACCAGCACAGCCTCAGATTATTTTTGAAAACTGTGCATAAAGCCTCTGATTCAGACTGCTCATTCAAGTAGCTGCCACTCCTCCTTCCACTCACTCCTGCTTTCTAATATGAAATCTTGCTTTGAAAAAAAAATCACTTGCTTTAGTTCTAAGTCAACATCGAGACTTGAACAGTATAATGTACTGGTTATACTGGACCTAGGAGCCGAACAGAACTTACTTCTGTTATAATACACCTGTGTGGGGAAAACTTATGGTCTCTGAGCCTTGTGTGTCCAGTGGCATCTGTGAGAAGTGTGTGAGACCAAGACAGAGGCACTTGATGTAGTGCCTGCCATCCTGCTGCATGCTCGGTGAATGGCAGGTCTTACCTTCCTTAAGGAGAGAGCTTCAGAGGCGCTCCTGTAAGTCAACTCCCCAGCTTCCTGCCTGCTAGTCATTGTGCTCCTGTGGCCATATTCCCACAGGTCTAAAGATGGCCTGAAGCATGAATCCTCCTGCATGTGTCGTCACACCCACCTCCGTTATGCCAGACACTGAGGTGGCAAAACTGTTTCTCAGAGTTATTTGCCCATTGTACAAATGTGTGGCATTGAAAGGCACCTTTTGGTGAGGTGCTTCACTGAGAGAGAGATGGGGGTGGGGGAGGAAGGAAGGAAGGAAGGAAGGAAGGAAGGAAGGAAGGAGAGAGAGGGAGAGACTCCAATCCTATATTCTTCTGGGGCCCAGAGTTTTTTAATGAAAGGAAAAAATTATGCCCTCATAATTTGGACATAGACTACACTGTATTGTATTTCACAAGGAGGGGTTTAAAGTGGTGGGAAATTTAAAGATTTTACATTGTACCAGATCTGGTTTTTATCACTTATTGCCATGTTTTGGGATTCCCATTTCTGAATTCAGACCACTCTCAATAAAGCAGAAGTCAGCTCTAGCCGTATTATACTTTAGAAGTGCAACAGATGACCACATTATTCAGATTTTTCACCATTAATGCCAAAATTCATCTTTAGAATATAAAGCAACTCTAGTTTTCAAGTCTATCCTTTCTATTTGTTCTGAGACCAAATAATAGAGATCAGAATTATTTGACTCCTTGCACATACATCTTGGAAAGCAAGTTATACCCCATAAGTTCAGAGAATATAATTAGTTAAGAGATGGGTAACCATCAACATGTGAGATAAAGGAAATCAGCTCCTCTCAGAGTCTGCATACCCATTTCTATAGTTCCCAGGAGTATGTGCTAAAGAACCATTAAAGTAGTATCAGTTGCCAGTGGCAACCTCTGCATCCCAGCCTCACAACTACCCTGCCTCAAAAGAAAAAAAAAAGTGCAATGTAGTTTAAGACACTCTGAGGGTCAGAGACAAAGGTGAATAGGTAAATAATATTCCCCCCTGCTACAGCAATAATCACCTAGACCAATCAAGGAAAGAAAAAAATGAAACCAAGACATGTTGGCTGAATCCTAAGGGAGGTCTTGTGTACAGCCCAGATATGCCTGTCAACCACATTCAATCGTGAGGATTGAGTGGAGTGTTGGTACTCATACACGATCAAGTATACAGAAGTCACTTGGAGAAATAACTTGAATGATAGATTACGTTGAGAAGATGGAGCCATAGCCTCTATGGGGACCGTAAGCTATCAATGTACCCAAGTTTGTAATAATTCACATCACTGGGCTGAAGAGCTTCTGATTGACTACATGCCCTTCACTACCAATGGAGATGTTTAATACTGGGTTACCACTGGAAGGTGTAGGCAACATTTAGGAACAACATCTTACTTTTTGTGCTAACAGAAATGGCTATAACACATAAACTAGAAGCCTCAAAATTTATGTTTAAATGATTGGAAAGAATACTATTTTTAGTGAGTTATATTCAGCTTCTATAGAGAAAAAACAAGGTAACATTCTAAATGAAGTATTTTCTGTGTGGAGTGGTATAAACATTTAGTCGCAGTACTCAGGAGGTGGAGGCAGGCTGATCTCTGTGAGTTCAAGGTCAGCCCAGTCTGTAATACTGAGTTCCAGGACACCCAGGACCATGTAGAGAGACCCTGTCTCAAACCAACCAACCAACCAACCAACCAACCAACCAACCAACCAACCAACCAACCATATAACACCCCAACACAAAATCTAAATAAAGTATTTGTTTGAAAATCAGGTACTTCAAAAAGTGGATTTTTCTATATAAGGTTCCTTCCAGGCTAGGCTCACTAGCTCTGTCTTCCTGAGAACTTTCTGTGTACAGGAACTAGTAATATTTGAGATAGAAATGATCCCATAGGTTTCTTCCCATTGATGCAGCCTCATCTCAAACCAAGAAATAGAACATTGATAATATCCAAAAGACTTGAGGATGTACAAGTTTATAGGTATCATGCACTGTAACTAAATTTAGAATCTGGTTGCCTTTAAAATGGGCTGACCTAGAATGATTGATCCATCAACAGCTGAAGAGCAATAGAAAATACATGACTAATATCCCTGAGGAATACAGTAGAAGTAAATCTATTGTTGAAACCAGAAGTTCTCAAAGGAAAACCAATATTGTTTGATAAGATATGGCCTAGGGAAGTAGAATGCTTCCCAAACTTGTTCAAGGGCTTTGGTTTCAAGAATCTTGAATGCAGTATTAGCCTATGCCATCATGATTATTATATCAAGATAGATTTTAAAATATGAACACATAAGATATAATATCTTATTTTTTATTTCTTAATCATTCAAGGTTATTAGGAAGGGCTTTTCTTCTGCAAGAAGGAATGTTCTACTCTGTTGGCAGGTTGTGAGAGTAAGATGTATCATCATCTTTAGAAGCTAGAGACTTTGAAACGTTGTTAAAGGGGAAACCACTAGTAGAAGTGGGCATAATTTCAATAATAACAACATGTAGAAGTCAAAGGAAGGCTAGATGGCAAAAGGTATTTAATCGTCTACAATGTGTATAAGTATAATTTAATTGGGGAAACTCAGCAAGGAATAGAAGAGAAACTACTTAGGAAATTTCTTTTGCCCATCCATCCATCCTTCTTTTCCAAAAGCGCATAGGTATTTGATAAACTAAGTATGGGATCATGAGAACTTACTAGCAAGAAGATAAAGGAAATAATGGGAGGCATTTCCAAGTGAGAATAGATAACCTCAATTTTTTTAAACTTTGATGACAATTACAAGTGTGATGCCACTAATAGTAAGAAGTGTAATGTCACTACTGGAAACAATGAAGGAGTGTACTGACTGCACAAAATACAAGTTATAGTATGGGACCTTCATAATATACAATCAGGAGTGTTGCTTATTATATTCTCAAAATGCCAAGTGGGAAAATAATTTATTTAAAGGGAGGAAGTTAGGTATCATATAAAGATTAGGTTAGAATCTCTGACCAATCTGAGATTCTGTCAGATAGGAAAGCATTTTTGTCTGCTGATCATACAACTTAGAGGACTATTTATCAAACTCTCCACAAACTACTTTGATTAGAAACACAGTCATCCACCCTCTCCTTGAATTTTTCTATGGACTATGAGCTCATAAAGTGTCTAGATAGCTCTGTGACATTTCAGACAGCTCAAGTAGCAGGGTCCTCATTAAGCAGAGCTGAAATCCACATTGTTCTACCTTCTGAACTTACCATAACACTTATGATCCATTTCCTATTTTAAAACTCTTGAGGATTGACTGGAGTGATTACAGCTAGCCAGATCTCTCTTTTTTTTTTATGACGCATTTCATAATATGAGTCAGAGGCATTTTACAAAGGTTGATTTTCCAAGTCCAAAACTATCTGATTACATGACTCACCTTGAGCTCCACGGAGGCCTTGTTGCCCTGGTAACCCATCTACTCCTTTATCTCCAGGAAGTCCACGGGGCCCAGGAGGTCCTGGCAGCCCAATTCCTGGTGGTCCAATTGGACCATCATGGCCTTTTTCACCAGGAAGTCCTGGTAACCCTCTTTCACCTGGGAAGCCAGACCCACCATCTCCCTAGAGAACAAAGAAAAAGAAGACAAAAGATCATTTTAAGACTTATCTGAAAAGGCTTCTAACCACAGGAAAGAGATAGTTAGTGAACAATGTTTTGTGAAAATTCTCCATCACTCTAGTTGTTTATTGATCAACCTCTGAATTTTCTTAGAGAAAACGGATCTTATCAACTCTGGATAATCTAGCTTTATAAAAGGTTCTAGATGGGGCTAAGTCAGTGGTTCTCAATCTGTGGGTTATGACCCTCAGAGTACTTACAGCTCAGATATTTACATTACAGTTCATAACAGTAGCCAAATTACAGCTATAAAGTAGCAATGGAAATAACT
Source organism: Mus musculus (assembly GCF_000001635.26). Taxonomy (NCBI): domain Eukaryota; kingdom Metazoa; phylum Chordata; class Mammalia; order Rodentia; family Muridae; genus Mus; species Mus musculus. The sequence goes on from NW_019168531.1 coordinate 297,209, forward strand.
CTATGGCTGGGGACCACCACAACATGAGGAACTAACTGTATTAAAGATTTGTCAGCATTAGGAAGGTTGAGAACTGCTGGTCTAGGGGAAGAAAGCAGGGAATGAACAACTGTTGATCTTGGAGGAAGGAGCTATTGAGAAGCTGAGTTGTTTTAAATGAACGTGTTCAACTCTTCCTAGCACTTATCAATAAGTATTCTGGGAAAAAAATGTCATATTTATAGAAAATAAAGCATTGAGTCAACATTTCGGGGGACTCAAGTTCCCTAGTCTATCTTATTCCATGAGGTGATAACCAGCAGATTGTCCCTAAGTCCAGTAGGGTGGTTGATAGGGCTAACCATCCAAGAATGATCCATTTACCTGAATGCCTGGGAGGCCTGGTAAACCTGGTCTTCCATCCTTGCCCGGAGTTCCTGCCAAACCTGGGGTACCCTGAGGACCAGGGTCACCTTTGTCCCCTGACATTTTTGATCCTCTACTGACAGTTGGTTCTCCTTTCTTTCCTTTGAGGCCAGTCTGACCTCTAGGTCCAAATAGCCCCTGACAATGAAACAAAAGACAATAATCGGGAGGTACAGCCTTCATAGCTTAGCAAAGATATGACCTAAAACAGGTACTTTGAGGATATTGTTAACACTCTTCTGGGCATGTGATTATGTTGCTGTCTTGGGTAATTACTTCACATTTCCTGTATCTTTTCTAAATTTTGAAATCTATGAGGACTGAGCTTTATGTTAACCCCTAAGCAGCATCACCCAGTCAGGCATGAGGAAAGGAAGGAGGGAAACAAAGAGACTTTAGAGACCTTCTGGTCAGATTTCTTCATGTTGACACATCAAAAGCCCATAGATTTGTTTTGGTTTTGTTCATTTTCTAAGTTGCTCTCAAATTGCTCCCTGTGAAAAATTTTCCTCCATTTCCTCCAGCAACACAATTTCCAATTAGAGCTTAGACTTAAAAATGAGTGCTTGTAGCTTTTCCATTGTTGAGGGAGTTTCTTGTGTACCCGATTAACACTGCAATTTGTTACTTGCCAAGGGTAAACAAGAATTTATTTGACTAACTGCAAGAGTTTAAGCAAAAATCTCCCTGAGATTGTTGTCACAGATTTGTTTTACTCCTCTTTGTTTCATGTGTCTTAGGAAAGTGGTTGATAGGGAGCGAAGAACACTTGAAATCCTCCATTCCTCCCTCTGTGCCAAAGACCTTACGGAAGACTTACTGGCGTCCCTGCAGGACCAGATGCTCCCCTTGAGCCTGGATCTCCTTTAGTCCCCTTAAAACCCTGTAGACCAATGGGACCTTGTATCCCAGGCAGACCTGGTTCCCCATGTGGTCCAATGTTGGGGGCACCACCTTCACAAGCACAAAAACCAGAGTCTCCTGAAGGAAAAACAGACTACATCAAATAAACTCATGGAAAAGAGTGGCTTAGTTAGCCTCCCTTGGGTGGAAATCAGACAGCTTTCCGAGACTCAGACCAAGCTCAGTGCCATCAGAAGGCATCTGTGTTACTGAGTCTGTTTTTACTAGTCTGAGATGAGGTCCGGCTATTAGTGAGTCACATGCTGAGGACCATAAATTGCTACTTAGGTAACTTGGAAGCTAGAATCTAATTCTATACATGTACTTATGTATATACTTGATGATATGAGTTTCAGAGAAGTGCATTAAAAAAAAAACAAAACAGGTCTCATGTGTGCTGGTTGGCCTCAAACTCATGTAGCTGAGGATGACCTTGAATTTCTGATCCTTCTGCTTCTAGCAGGATTGATTACAAGTGTGCACCATCCAACTCAGTTACAGCAAAGCACTTTGGAAGATAGGCAAAGGAGTCATAAGTACGCAACCTAACAATCTACAGAGATTGCATGAGCATTGTCTCCAGAGTGAGAAGTGACAACTGTGGATGGCTGCATTCCCCTCTGATTCCAAAGGATCTCTTCTTACTCTTAGAAAACTGAGATCTTGGAAACTCTGAGAGCATTTCCTGTTCTTCAGACTAGTAAAGAAAGACTGAGCACAAATGCTCTGAAATCCTAAGCAAGGGAGATTTTGGATTTTTTCATATTAGGAATGATTATCTGGGAAAGTCTATGTAAATATTTCAAAGTCCAAAGACTACTAATTCTGAAGCGTTTCTGATCCCAAGCATTTGGAATAGGCATAGTCAATTTGGATAAAGCACTTGTGATACTGGTTTATAAGGCAGCTTGCCAGGACCCTGTTCACTTTATTGGAGCCAGGTGGCTTTTTCTATGCCTCACTCTTAACCTACATAGAGTCCTCACATTAATGGTGTTGGGAAGCAGTGTTTAGCTAAAGTCTTGCAAATTGGGATTAGAGGTGATGGTCAGCACCCTGAGATGCTAACAATAGCTTCAGTAGGCTTGAGGGGTGGAAAACTTCTTTTTGTCCTGTGTGACCTCCATTGCCAGCTTCATTCTGAGAGCCCTAATTAGAGCACTTCTAACAGTCTTATACCATAACCTCTCAAGAGGTTACATTCAGATTCTCAAGGCTATTGCTGTGATAGATCCCTTTAAAGCCTCTCTAGGGATTTGTGTGGGGGGGGGGGTGGGGGGGGGGGAGGAGACAAACAAAATGACCTTTTACTCCTTTGAGGCCTTGATGTCCTTTTGGACCTTGTTCTCCTTGGAGACCAGGGAACCCAGGCTCTATGTTGGACAGATGTCCAGTCTCAAATGTGCGACCTGCAGAGTTTAAGAGAATGCAAAAGGTTAGAGGTTGATGTAAGCCTAAGTACTCACCTTAATCTTGAAGACTTGGGTCCTTGAAGCTCAACACACAGAGTAGAGTAGGAGGGAAAAAAAAATCCCAGCCTAAGATTCCTGCCAAGTCTGCAGGGAAGAACTCTCATTTGGCTTCATTCACTCTACTAGCAGAATGATGACTGTTATGTTCCACACACTGTAGTAGATTCTGGGCACTCAGAGATGAACATAGTAACTCAATAACTCAGCAGTGCCAGTCTCTATCCCAGAAAGTTTCCTCTGGGAAAAAGAGGGAGCAGGTGCCAGTAGCAGTTGTCAGAGGATTAGACTGCAAATAAACTGGGCAATACTTCTAGCCTTTTTCTCACAACCCAGAATCCCACCTACGTAGATAAGCATATCTATTATCTATGCATATTTTATATCTATCTATCTATCTATCTATCTATCTATCTATCTATCTCATTCTGGGAATAGAACTCATTGCCTTGCACATGCCAAGAAAACTTTATCAAACTGGACTACATATCTAGCCTCATAAAGGATTTTAGCAGATACCTTGAGGATCTAGGCATAGCTTCTCCTCCTTCAGATTCTCAGCCCACCTACCTGTAACTCTGTTGAGTACAGCAAACCCAGAAAATCCAGTTCTGCTTCCCTAGAACCTGGTAAGCCAAAGTCCTGGTGGTGAGGGGGGTATGTAGTGGGACGGGTAGAGAGTGGTGCAGGGGGTGCTGTGGGCACTAAGAGCTGTGTACGACAGAAGGATGATGAGTACAGAAGCTAGTGCTTGCTCCCTCATCAGGGTGCCACCTTGGTCATCTTGTAACCAAATGCACACTCCAGTGCTGTTGCTGTCAGTAAAGGTGAAGCCAACACAGATGAAGTAGGACTTCTCATTGCTGCCTGTGGTGGTTGGAATAAGCTTGGCCCATGGGAAATGACACTATAGTAAGAGGTGTGGCCTTGTTGGAGGAAGTGTGTCACATAGGCTTTGAGATCCTATGCTCAGGCTAAACCCTATGCAAAAAAATATCCTCCTTCTAAGCTGCCCATCAGACAGTCTTTTTCCTGGCTGCAGTTGGATCAGGTTGCAGAACTCCGGGCTTCTTCTCTAGCACCTTGTCTGGAGGGGTGCTGCCATTCTTCCTTGCATTATGATAATGGACTAAACCTCTAATTGATACACTGTCCCACTGCAATTAGCTATCATGGCTGAACTGTTTCTCCTGTGAGGGAACCCCTAAAAATCAGAGTGGTTCTAGATCATAACTGTCTCAAAAATTTTTTTTAAAGAAGGAATAACTTACCAGGTGGGCCTGATGGGCCTGGCAGGCCTGGTAAACCTGGTAAACCAACCCTGCCAGGTAGGCCAGCTTCTCCAAAGGTGGTACGTCCTGAGTTTCCTTGGTCTCCTTTCAGGCCAGGAAATCCCTGAGGCCCTAGGGCACCTGGAAGACCTGGAAGGATAAGCCCACACAAAAATGCTCACCATAGCACCCTACTATTTGGGTAGATTCTGATCAGCAGTGTGTTTACAAAAGAACACAAGGGAAGAATTTGGGAAACCAATTGCTCTTCTCTTTCATGAGAGTTAGGAAAGTTTTTGGGGATCAGTTAGCCTAACTGCCTGAGAAACTGTGGTTGTTAACATGTGAGGGAAAGCTAGGTTTCCAGTCTCTCACTGTTCCATTTGTTCTACTTAGGTGCTGGGTCCAGCTGGGTCTCCTATGAATGGCTGCCTTAGAAACACAAATATCCTTACAGAAGCTCCTCTCTAAGGAATTTAGAGACTAGTGATGTTACTAGATCCACATCTGAGGGTTTAGACTAGGGACAGCTCTGTCTTCTAGATTCTGGCATGCTCTTTCTCTGCCATATGGAATGGCTTACAGCTCCTGCATTGTGTGGTTCAAGGGTATCATCCATAGGATGCTGGGGGCATTTTGTGCTACATCTAAGTCCATAGGAGGGCCTGGGTACAGACCTATCCTCTCCTCTCCTATCCTATCTTATCTATCATCTATCTATCTACTATCTATCATCTATCTACTATCTATCTATCTATCTATCTATCTATCTATCTATCTAACTATCTATCTAGTATAACATCCATATCTCTATATTCTAACTGTCTCATGTTGAGAATAGAACCCATTGCTTTGCACAAGCCAAGGAATTATCTTCAACTGAGCTATACCTTTAGTCCCCACCCCCACCCCCGCCCCATGAAGGCTTTTAGTAGCCACCTTGAGGATTCAGGCATGGCCAGCTTCTCGTCTGTTAAAAACTCTTGGCAAGTATAAGATTAGATGGCATATCCAGTGAAGAGTGAGAGGGCTTCAACCACCCCACCCAGATCTCTAGTTACTTCCAGCCTCAATGGCACTCTGGAATTGTCTTTCCATCTGTGATCCTCATTTATCTCAAGGGAAGCTGCTTACCTAGGCCCTCTCTACACATACACTAGCTTTGAGCTAGTCATTGGAGAATTTACTGACCAGTCTATCTTTCTTTTGACCTTGGCTAGACATATTATTGGATTCCCAGTTACAGAGGAAGATGCTAGGATTTAGAGTACAGACTATTCAATGCAGAGAGTGGATTAGTCTGTTTCACCTGTTAATGATGGGAGGCCAGGGGTTCCAGAAGGGCCACGTTGGCCTTGGACGCCTTCATCTCCTCTAAGGCCTGGAAGGCCCAGCACACCAGGGTCTCCAGGATAACCTGACATTACAGTGAAAAAAGGAGTAAATAGTGGATCACACTTGCTGCAAAATGCCTGATAAGAGATGCTAATGGTCTTAATTGACCAGAGAGAAGGCTCTGCTACTCTTTTACTTTTTAACTGGATCTCATAGAATCCTTGAATTTACTTTCCTCCTGTTTCAGACTTCCAAGGTCTGGAATTACAAACACAAATCATCATAGCAAGTTACTATTAGTACCTCAAACCTGGTCTTGTTAGAGCCTTACTTTTCTGACAAGACCTAGAAAGTACTAGGAAGGTTCTTCTACTGTTCTTGCCTTAAATGTCTACTGTTGAGATTAAGATGGTTAGCAAACACTTATTGCCACAGGTTTCCTGGGAGTAGAGCTCACAAAGCTGTTATCAACATTGAGTGTTTAGATCTTTGGTAGAGGCAGAAAGGAAGAGTAGACCATACCCAGTGACTAGGATAAGGACTGAAGAACAAACTTTCTAAGTATCATCCTTCTCAGGTCTCTTAGCAACTAGATCAGCAGCCTGCTTGGGATTATCTACATGAAACCCTGCATACTCTATAGTCTTAGGCTAAAGGCAACCCAGCTGAGGAGGATATCAATCCCTCTCTAAGCATTGCCAGGGGAACCTTTCTGCCAACTTAATTCAGGCTTAGGAAAGTCCAAAATCTCATCTTGATGGATCAACACACACACACACACACACACACACACACACACACACACACACACACACACACACAAACGGAGGCTTGACTTGGCTTGTCTGCTTAAGAATTTGTAATCCCATTCATTCAGTAAATTCAGGACCTGTGAGTGGCCCTTGATACTGTCAGAAATCCAGTCAATCCAGTGGCTGACAATGTATCTTTTCAACAATTATAGGAGATACAGAATTGAACACTTTCTCTTTTCTTCTCCAATCAAATCAACAAAGAATTGCACCTGAGATCACAGCGCCATCTGCATCAGTGAAACTGTCTGGGCCTCGAACACCAATGTCTCCCTTTTCACCCTGAAAATATTAAATAAATTGAACACAAAAGATGTCTTGACTCCATCACCTAAAATCTACTTGCCTTCAAAGCAAGACCCCAGAAAAGTAGAAAGTCCTTTGCTCCTTGACTCCTGATTTCCAGAGGTTAACTTCTAAGAACAATAAATCAAAGATGAAGGTAACATAAGGTAGCCAGATCTGCAAATTTGATCTGCAAATTTGCCAAGAACTAGTGCACTCAGTTTTGTTTTGCAACACCACTGCAAGACAGTCTGTTTCTGGACCTGGGAAATGTATCACAACACAGATAAAATAGCTAAGGAGAAAACTGAATGTCAATCTTTTTCTTCTGCTCTCAGCAGGCCCAAGATTCTAAAGGCTACTACCCTTGTGTGAATAATGGCAAGGGAGTCGAAAGAGTCCTAATCTCCGCAAATACAGACTCAGCAACTAAAATCTTATTCAGAGAAATACCCAGAGTGGGTGTTAAGGTAAGCAATAAGAGGATGCATTGTCAGTAGAGGATTTTAAATGCTAAGTGTTGGTGACATCTGGGGAATGGTTACCAGGTTTATGTACAGCATGGGGTATATGCATTTCTTTTGAAAATAAGATGACATCTAAAACATCAAGATATTAAAAATACTCTATTTCATAAGTAGGCATTTATAGGAATCACTCATTTTTTCACTTCTCAAATCTGGGAGTTGTACTTCCCAATGATATTACCTTAATTCCTGGGAACCCGTTAATCCCAGGAAAACCTGAAGTCCCCTTCTTTCCCTGTAATAGAAACATAGGTATTACCAAGTCCACATAAAGTACATAATGTCTGCTGGCCTGTGGTTTGGGCTAGGGCAATTTGTACAGGGATTTCTCAGTCATTCAGAGTATGTACAGCTTTGTAAATTTCTCCAGATGACAATATAGCATCTGGTAGTCAACTTGCATATTAAAGTGCACAAGAGTCAATGGAGTGTAGGTACAAGCAGGCTAGCCTTGCTAGCCCTTGAAAACATGCTACCATACATTACTGTACTATGGCATGGCAAAACAGAAAATGTAACCTAACAGTGGTTATCTATCCTTTTGGGTGAAAAACAACAAAATAACAACAAAAAAGAGAGTCCCTAGAATTATAAAATTATGTTATTAAAGAGTGGATGATTTGCATTATAAGCAATATTTCCATTTGGCCAGGTTAAGGAAAGCAAAATGACCTTTTGATTAGATTTTGTATATCAAGGCTTTATGGATGTTACTCAAAATACCTGTCTCCCTGGATGGCCTTGTATTCCTTCTGAACCCATGGGACCCTGTGAATCGAAGAACCACACCTTAGAAAGATGAATAGATCAAACTAGGGAACAAAACCTGCCAGGCTCACACAACAAAGTTATGCATAGTAACTAAACCTAGGTAAGAAAATCGTCCTAGACTTGGCTTAAATGACTTCTTTCTGAGCATTATTTTACTAGGATGAATAGCTTCCTGGAACATTTTTAAAGAGCTAAGTAAACAGAAATATCAGAAGGCCCTTAGTAGAGGGATTGGATGGTATTATACTTAGCTGTATCAGTTCCAAGTCAGAGGATTCTAGATAGAGCATCAGGCGACCTCTTGTCTGCTACCACAAACATATTCTCTGTCAGTGCTTATGAGTTTTTTCAAGACAAAAGATAAGGGATAGTAGATAAAGAAATGGCAGAGCAATGAGGTATTGCTAAATACTGAAAGAGACTTAATATCCTCTTAGACAAAATAAAAGCACAATTTTCTACAACATGCTTATGTAAAATAAAAGTTGACCAATTTCTTATAATCCAAGGTATCAGTTTCTGAGAGCTAAAAATCAGAAGGAATGATAATTATGTCTCCACTCAAAATAAGATAATTTTAGAAAGTGCTGACTCCAAACATTATTCACTTTGTTCTAGAAGTTTCCAGATTTGTTTATGTCCTAGAAAGATTACACTTGGCTCTCTTCTATTCCTGTTCTACTTCTTGCCTGTATTCTCTTAGAGCATAATAGAATAAAAGCAAGAAAGCATATGCATCATTATTTAGCTCATGAGAAAATTATATATGAATGTCAGAAATGCTAAGTAGACTATGCAGCCACCTAGGTGTAGTGGTTACATCATTCCTTATTCAAGGAAGCCATTCAGTCAAGAGAATGGGGATAAGTGGAGGGGCAAGCCTGCCAGAAAGTTGAGAAGAGAAATAAAAGAATCTTAGCTAGCCATCAAGTTACATAAGCAAAGGACTAAAGAAGAAATAATATGAAGACAAGAAAGTGCTACATCGCTTTCAAAAAAGAAAAGAAACAGATTAGGGGACTTGACAAACACAGGCAAATGACACTGGGTTCATACCCTAGGTCCTGGCAAACCAAGAATCCCCTTTTCTCCTTTTTCTCCAGTAGATCCAAATTCCTGAAGGAAAAGAGAAGTCACAAATTATAACACTCATTTTCTCATTGGGATGATGTGGTGGCATATACTTGTAATTCCAGCTCTTTGGAGGCAAAGGAAGAAAGATTGTGAGATGGCAAAAGAAGAATCTGAGGCCAGTTTGGGCTACATTGTGAATGCCAGGAAAGCCAAAGCTACTTAGCAAGACTGTATCTCAATCACACAACCAATGAATCAATTAGTTAGTCAATCAATCAATCAATCAATCAATCCCTCACCGGTTGACTGGTTCCATTCAAAGGAAGGAGGCAACTTCAAGCTAGCTCTACTGATTCCTTAGGGATTGCTCTATGTTTTTTAGACTATTCATTGAATGCTTCTAGAAGTAACTCCTTTTTCTCTAAAACACTGTTGCATGCTCTTGTAGTATCATGAGCTAACAGAAAGGGAATAAAAAACGTGCCTAAACACCCACACTGATTTTACAGACCAGGAAAGTAATTTCCAGAAAGGATAAGAATCAATGAGAAAGCTATGTCTTCTATGACTCCAGAGCCCTTTCTATGAGAAGCAGCTGCATTTTGCCATCTAGGAACTTGACTCTGACAAAACAATGGAAGATTGTCTAAATGTTTGGGAATCTCTACTAGAAGGAAGACATTTACATACAAGAACTACAGCATCTTTTTTCCATGGGAAAGCTAGTTCAATCAACAGCTCCTTACTGGTACTTTTAAGTACCTTGTCACATGCTAGGAGTAAACCAAAGGGGCTTGTTAAGTGGTAATTAGTTCGTTTTGCGTTGCTTACAATAACTGAGGGCTTACAGCCATGGATTTCATTTGTGGGCTTCCTAGAGACAAACAGGAAATTTAAGAAGCAGACTGAGAGAGAACCTTGTCAAGTCTGGGTCCAGAGCCAACATCTAGGCCCCCAAGTTATAGAAATAGTCATTACCAAAGTGAATAAAGTGTTTCATGGGAAACTTAAGTCATTGGTGGGCTGTTTAAAATTATACTTATTGGAGCATAGATTTTTATCAAGAAGCATTTATTCCCATTTTAAGAGCAAAGGAGGAAGCTGGGCGTGGTGGCGCACGCCTCTAGTCCCAGCACTCAGGAGGCAGAGGCAGGCGGATTTCTGAGTTCGAGGCCAGCCTGGTCTACAGAGTGAGTTCCAGGACAGCCAGGGCTATACAGAGAAACTCTGTCTCAAAAACCAAAAAAAAAAAAAAAAAAAAAAAAAAATGGAGGAAATATAGCTTTCTCAACTATAAGCTTGTCAAAAGATGCTAACTGTTGATGTGGCATATCTCTCACTTTTCCTTTGGTGTCACCTGACTCAGCTGGTATGAGGACACATCTGTACCTTTTTCTACTTTTTAAATAATCTGTGTATTACTACAAGTACTGCAACCTGGATGAATATTCCTGTGTCTCCTTGTAGACTTGGGAGTTAAAAAAAATCAATTGTGGGTCTTCTATTGCCTCTTCATTGAGGGGAGGGTATCTTTGAGGGGTACAGTTCAAACAGGGCTTCTGTTACTACTTCTCCTTTTCTTTCTCTGCCTTGACAGAATTTAGCCCTTGTGATGGTTTGTATATGCTTGGCACAGAGAGTGGCACTATTAGGAGGTGTGGCCTTGTTAGAGGAGGTGTGTCACTGTGGACATGGGCTTAAGATCCTCATCCTAGCTGCCTAGAAGACAGTCTTCCACCAGCAGCTTTCAGATGAAGTTGTAGAACTCTCAGCTCCTTCTGCACCATGCCTGCCTGGATGCTGCCATGCTCCTGCCTCTGAACCAGAAAGCCAGTGGCAAGCAAACTTTGTCCTTATAAGAGTTGCCTTGGTCATGGTGTCTGTTCACATCAGTAAAACCCTAACTAAGACAGTGCTCATGCAGTGTCCAATTTAAAATAAATTTCACCCAGCCCAGTCTGGACTCCCCAGATCCACTTTTTTTTTTTTTTTTTTTTTTTTTTTTGGTTTTTTGATTTTTTGAGACAGAGTTTCTCTGTATAGCTCTGACTGGTCTGGCTGGCCTTGAACTCAGAAATTCATCTGCCTCTGCCTCCCAAGTGCTGGGATCAAGGGCGTGCGCCACCATGGCCAGCCACAAGAACATGAAGTTGGATGAGTAGAAGGTGGGAATGCAGCTGGGAGGAGTTGGGGGAAGGGAATGAATGTAATCAAAATATATTCTACGAAATTCTCAAATGTTAAATAACAATGTGATTTAAAAATGCAACTTCTTTGAAATCTTAGCCTCTTCCACCTCCATATTTCAAATCAGAAACCAAGACAGGTATGATGGTGGCACTTGTCCTTAATCCCAGCACTCAGGAGGCAGACTCAGGCAGATGTGATTCGAGGCCAGCCTGGTCTACAGAACTAGTTCCAGGATGGCTCAGGTTACACACACACACACACACACACACACACACACACACACACACACACACACACAACCCCTTGTCTTGAAAAACCTAAAAACTTGAAAAACAAAACAAAACAACAACCCCCCACAACCTGTGCTGCCACCTAGTGGAATATATCTAGTGGTCTCTAAGGTTGAATAATCCAATAACCTTCCCTGACCTGTCCAAAAATGTTCTAGTCTGCCCCAAACTCTTTAGTCACCAAGACTAAATGTAAGAAAGTCTTGTAAGTAGAAAACCTTCCTTATGGTCGTTCCTGTCTCCCTGTGAAGCATGTTATTGCCAACTGCACATGTGCAAAGTGGTCCGGTAAATACTTGCTGAATTAACTGCAATAATAGTGACACAAAGAATAAAACTATGGCAAATGGTAAACAACAACAACAACAACAATAACAACAACATGCTTAACAACTGTAACATGTCCTATCTGTTTTTCCCAGGAGTATAAATAGAAGGGGGTGTTTTACATCTTCAAAGAGTGGGGGAACCTGTACTTTTTCACCTTTTTGAGGTCCAGAGTTTGTGAAAAATATGAAGAGAAATAAATGTGAAAAATGAAAACAGGAAATCTCCCTCCCCTCTCTCCTTTTCTTTTCTTTTCTTTTCTTTTCTTTTCTTTTCTTTTCATTTCTTTCCTTTCCCCCCTTTTCTTTTCTTTCTTGTCTTCCTCTCTCTCCACTTTCTCTCTATATTAGAGCCAATAAAAGATAAATGACTTGGCAAGCTCCTGGGCCATGGTTTCAGCTTGCCTCCCAGCACAGGGAGGCACTGTTTAGAGACCCTGCTGAACAAGCTGTTCTAGATGGATATCCTGGGACCTGACCCTTTACTGTTGGCCTTGACTCAAACAGGCCCGCCACAGCGTCCCCCGTCCTCCTTCTCCTCCACAGCCCAGAAGACTTCTTAGTGCACTAGCTTAGCTTTCCAGACCCCCTGCCCCATCCCACCAGTTCCTGGTGCTGCTTTTTGTTTCTGAGGAGACTCAGAGAGCTCCATCTACTCAGGAATTCCCTCAGATCTACTGACTACTTAAACCCTCAGGATTTGAAAGTTTCATCTCTGATCTCTCCCTGAACATTGCCATCCTAGCTTCCCCTATGTGTCTATAGTCCCTGAATAAAGGGCACTTGTGTATATAATTCTGACAACCTCCATGGAAGGACCTACAAGTGTGAGCATGCAGCTGGAGACAAGCGAGGTGAAGTGAGTGAAGCTGGGACAAAGCCAGAAAATTGGGGATTTTTTTTTTCTTTCTTAACCGCTGAGGGTGCAAGAGATAAGGCATACATCTGTCAGATTGGGCATTTTTATCTCCTGCAAAGATTCCAGCTACAGTGGGAAGAAAGGGGACTACTTTGGATTCCCAGGAGATTTCTGTCCTCCACAGGGCCTTGTTTTTCAGTAAGCATTGGTTATGGAAAGCTGGTGTGATGGAGGCTTTAGGTTTGAAAACCTCATGATAGTTCACATGTGCTCTCAGCTTTCCTCTGGTAACTTTCCTGTTAGGCGTAGTAAGGCATTCACGAGCATCCACAGTAAGCAGGTAGATAGAATTATGAGTGAAGGCAGTTTATGATTTAGCTACTGTCAACCACTGAATCCATGTAGTGGTGAGCTGAGAACCGCATCCTTGGTTTCTGTTCTATGCAATACGATGTGATATGTAAAAAGAGGCATTTCCCAGCTTTGATGCTTTTTTTTTTTTCCAGCTAGGGTTTCTGTTTTTCAACCAGAACTGTGAAACATTGAAAATACTGCGCTGAGAACAGTACTGTGATTTCTCATCGCATATTGTAGTCAGCCAGTCTCTTTTACAGGCATAAAGGGAATGCGTCCATACTGCAGTGGAGGAAACCCTCCCAGGTCTAAGTACAGAAAAGAGGAGGGAGGGAGCGTGAGTCAGTGAATCCCAAATCCCAGAGCAGCAGAGATCATTAAATCTTTAGAGCCCAAACACCTCCTCTGGGTGACAATAGTGAACTGGACTGCAGGGGGCAGTATGGTATGAGAAAACAAATTCTATACTGCCAGCATTCAACAATACTGAACGGAATCAGGGCCTGTACTTCTGCACCAGGTCCTCTGTGTGTATATTATGGCTTCTAGCTTAGCGATTTTATATTTATGGGATTTGTGAGTTTGTGAATGAGTGGATCTCTGTCTTAAGCTCTTTTTCTTCTCTGTGTGTGTGTGTTTTTGTACAGTTCCACTGTTTTCTTTTTGTTTGTTTGTTTTATTCTATTTTATTACATTTTATTATTATGTCTTAGAAGCCTGTTTGTTTTCTAATGGGAGACAAAAAGGGAATAGAAGCGAAATGGGAAGGAATGTGGGGAGGGACTGGAGGAGTGAAGGGAAGGGGAATTGTAATTAGGGCTTATTATGTGAGAAAGAAATCCATTTCAGTAAAAGGAAAAAAAAGAATTGGCTAAAAATGATTAAACAACACTTATTCATTCTGAGAAAAGAAAAAAAAACAACTATGAAGCAAAAACAACAAAATTCAATAATGAGCGGCAGTCTCAGCTCTCTAAGTAGCTATGTGTCTTTGGAGATGGCTCTTTCCCTGCTTAGGGAATGGTGTCCTCTACCGGGCAAGAGGGGCCAACCTGGACTCACTCACTCACTTCCCAGGGATGGTGCCAGGTGACTAGAGTCTATACAAAATACTCCACAGAGACTAGTGCAATCCTTTTCTCCAAACCTCCTTGAAAAATGTCATGTGATACAAATATACTATCATATTTGCAATTTTCCAGTAGCTGTATTTTAAAAAGGAAATAATGATTTTAATGGTTATCCAAATCCACAATAAATAGGAACTGTCTCAAATTACTCTTTCCCCACTGGTGTTTTTGAGATCCAGTGTGTATTCGCTTGCAGTACAAATCATCTCATTTTGAATGAGCCACCTTTTAAGAGCTCGGTAGCCATATATAGCTACAGATTATATCGTTACATGGCAAAGCTTTGTAAAAAAACAAACAAACAAAAAAAATCTTCAACACAGTGCAATTTGGGCCTCAGAAAGAAGACTGGCTATAACCGCTGCTGTATTGCACACATACAGAAAATATTTCAGCAGTTTTCCAAAGTTCCAGAGCTGGAGTGGAGTCTAAGGTGGGGGTGTTCTACCTCCTACACCAGGGCGCACTTCCTTTCTCATTCACTAGCTGCAAAACTAATTAAAATCAAAGGCATAGAACAAATGATTCTCTATGCCCCTTTGTTTCTGTGGGGTAACAGTAACCCTGCTAGAAGCAATCTGTACTACTGGCTCCTCTGGCTGTACTTCCTAATCACTCAGTGAGACACCAAGTAGTTCAAAGTACTACCAGCAAGGACTAGAGTCCACAGTTATTCCCAGTGTGCAGGTAGGTGGGGGGATAGGTCTTGTTATCTTGGATTCTTCTACTTTCTTCGAGTCCCTATCCCAAATCTTTGAAAATTTTGTCAGCGTCTTCTGAACACATTTTGTGACACGTTAACAGATGACCAAATGTAATACTGTGGCCTCATTTGGGTTCTCACGTAAACAAGGAACCTGGAAACTATATTGGTGATCACAGATCTCTGCCTGCTCAGTTACTATTATATAATAACTAATTGTCAAGTTTTCAAAAAGTCCTTATTTTTGAGAAATACGGAACATAAAGGAAGGAGAGATCACTAGGACAGCTGTGGTTCTGCTAGAGACCCTGCCTCAATAAACAAAGTGAAGAGCCATCTATGAAGATATCCAGTGCCAGATTTGGGCTTCCACACATGTTTACATAAATGAATGTGTACATACAAACAAAGGTGTGTACACACACACACAAATAGCTTCTCATGACACTCCAAATAAAAGCCACAATCGACTTCTGAAGCTGGCTGTGACCTGACACCAAAGTCTCTGCTTGTTTGTTGGCATCTTTCAGTTTGTCCTTTCCTTTCCACTTGGCTATTTAATTTCGATTTTTCAGGTATGGTCTTGCAGTGTTGCGCATGGTTTCTTCGAAATCATGGTGATCCTTCTGCCTCAGCCTCCTAATTGATGGGACTATAGTTATGTGCTACCATACTGGGCTCTGACCACTCACCTTGCTGTGCCTCTGAAGTGCTGAGCAACTCAACCTCAGGTGTTGGTATTTATGGTACCCTCCAGCCTACAAACACTTTATATAATATTCACATGACCTGTTACTTCATATTATACAGTTCTCAGCTTATATAGGACTTCTTTCAGAGAGGCTCTTGTTGACCACTCTCTCCCAAGTGTTTTCTCATCTAGACTCCATCACTGCAACCCTCTTCTATCTTTTTTATTAGATATTTACATTATTTACATTTCAAATGTTGTCTCCTTTCCTGGCTTCCCCTTCGAAAACCCCCTATTCCTTCCCCCCTCCTGCTGCTTACCAACCCACCCACATTTGCTTCCTGGCCCTGGCATTTCCCTACATTGGGGCATAGAGCCTTCACAGGACCAAGGGCCTCTTTTCCCATTGATGACTGACTAGGCCATCCTCTGCTACATATGCAGCTGGAGCCATGAGTCCCTCCATGTGTACTCTTTGGTTGGTGGTTTAGTCCCAAGGACCTCTGGGGGGTACTGGTTAGTTCATATTGCTGTTCCTCCTATGGGGCTGCAAACCCCCTTCATCTTCTTGGCTCCTTTCTCTAGCTCCTTCATTGGGGACCCTGTGCTCAGTCCAGTGCTCTTCCATCTTTTATATATCACCATTGTATGGACTTGTTTTTGCTTTGTTTTCTTTGTGCTGGTGGGAATAGAACCCAGGGCCTGGGAATGCAAGGCAAACAGTATACAATGAGCCATGCCATGAACTCCTGCTTTTGCTATTGATTCATCTCATTTTCCACATTATCGGTTTTCTATTAGAATGTAATCTCAAGGACAGAGAGGAACTTTTATTTAGTTGCTCTTATAGCCTCTGAGTTCAGTAGAAAACCTGGCACATAGAAGCCTCTGACATCTGTTGCATGTAAGCATCTAAGCTAGAAAGGCAGATCGGAAAGTAAAGATAGGATTACTCAGAAAAGATACTGTTTACTGAACATTTGATAAGTGTCAGCTGTGTACAAACTTTTCTCTAGTGTGGGCAATCTCATTTAATCTTCAGATATAGTCCATTGCTGTCCTCAGAAGTATTAAGAGATTCTTGACCCAGAAGTCAAGCCTAGGTCTGTTCTAACTCTAAAGTTTGGGCTGTTAGCATCTAAAAAACTTCACGGAGAGTTAGGTTAAACGTTCCCCTAGATCAGAAAACAAGGCTATTTCTTTCAAGGCCTTCGGTGAAGATGGTAACATTCACAGCAATAACCATGGGAGGAGATCTTCCTGGTAGGCATACTGTGCTTTTAATTTAATCAGACCCTGAATGCATATTTACAAATTAAGACTTACCGGGACACCTGGAGGGCCACTCATTCCTGGGAAACCTGGAGGCCCTGGCTCACCCTGAAAAATTAACCAAAGGCTAATGAGTAGCCACAAAAAGCAAGAACATGAAGGATAGATGCTCATTCAAACTACTTTGACTGCTCTGTAGGGAGCCAGGAAGTGTGACTATCACACTACAGGACAGTGGTGTAGATCTATATGCTTGCTGGGATGCCTTAGTTTAGAGAGCTCCTTGGCATATGGAAATTCAATGACTGATACATAATTTCAACCTGGGGGGCGGGGAGGGAGGCTGGGAGATAGAAAAATGGTTAGTTGTTGCATTTCTGGAGGAAGAAGCTGCTTTAAAAATATAGGCTACAAAGAAGAGAATGGCATCAAACAGATGTTAAGAATCAAAATTTGGGAAGAGACATATAATATTCTAATGTCTCTCTCTCTCTCTGAACTGCTAATTTATCTTACATAGGCCACCGAAAAGCCCCCTATGGTTTAGGGATGGATTGAAGGGGTAAAAAAATAAAATCATCCTACATACACTTAGATTGGTCCCAAATCAAGAATTTTCCCAATATAAAGCTAGAGGGAACTGGGGTTGTCCACAAAAACAAAATTAAAGAAGTGAGACTTGATATGTTTCCATTTGGGCCCCTTCACTATGGAAATATAATCACAAAATTTAAAGGAAGCTCAGGAAGGAAGGAAGGGAATGCAGGCCCCTGAAAGATATCTGTGGCCTTCAGCAGACTAGAACCATTGAAAAGCAAACATCGACATAATTTTATCCTAATGGACAGATTATGAAATATAACCTTAATCCTTGGTGGTTCAGGTAAGGCAAATTCGATCATCTACTGCTGCTTCTTAACAATATTCATGGTATTTAAAGTCAACTATTTTCCTCCAGGGCTCCAATACAACCATGTCCTTGTGCAAGCCCTCTACCACTGACTTATACTTAAGGCCTTAGACTAAATCTTTGATGGCAAGTAACTTCTTTAACGTGAAAACTCCAAAGGGAAGATTTATACTTCATGTATTTAGTAGACAATTTAAATACTGAGAGGTCTGGAGTTTGTAGGGAAAAAAAATCAAGTGTATAATGCCTGTTTCAAGTTATTTGGCAGATTAAAAATTGAAGACTCAAAAAATAATTCCTACATGAATAGTCAGATACAAGTCACTAATATCTATCTACACACCAGAAAAAAAACCCTCAGAATTTTCATAATTCTTTCCATAAAGGACAGAAGAAAGCTGTTTTACCTTCCCTTCCAAAGAAAAACCCCTTACTCCTCTTTTGGAATTGACTCAGGTTACTTTGAATATTAGACTTGAATTTGAGTATTAGCAGGAAAAGGTCTATTAATTTTTCCTAAAGTAAACATTTACTACCTTGGAACCTTTCTTTCCTTTGGGGAATCCCATGAATTCTAGTTCCCCAGTAGATGGAGGTGGTCCTGCAGGGCCAGGGAGGCCAACATCCCCCTGTAGAATCAAAGAGGCCATTGAATGAAGGATAATCATACAAATAATGTTCGCAAAAGGTCAGCTTGTTTCTGGATGCAATCCACAAATGAACTGTTCTCTTTACCCTTGTGCCAAGGAAAAAACAAAGTTTCATTGGTAAGGGATTAAGAAGAATGCTAAGCCCAAGAGTTGTGAAGGGAAAAGGCAGATGGATGAGAAGGGGGGGGGGAGTTAAAATAGATTCACAGTTGCATGATCATGCACAAAGAGGTAATAAGAAGGGAGCCATGTGAGATTTGGGCAAAGGGAATGGCTGCCTCCTGCCAACAGTGATAAGACTCTATTGGGTTTGTGTAACCTGTACTCATCCCATAGGCTGCATATGGCTGTGTGCCACCAAAGGGAGCTATGGATTTGTCCCAACACAAAATTGTAAACTTGCTTAAAACGTTATGCGATCCTCCCCCTGATATCTGATTGGTTCAAAGGTGGGAAGGAAGGGAAGTGAATATTAAAAGAGAGATTAAAGCTTTGGAGAGATGGCTCAGTTAAGAGCACATACTGCTCTTGCCAAGGACCTGTGTTCATTTCCCAGCACCTACACCAAGCAGCTTACAACTGCCTGTAACCCCAACTCCTGGGATCCGACATCCTCTTTTTCTTTCCTGTGGGCACCTTTACTCACATATTAGACACAAATAGAAAGGAAAGTTTACAAGAGAGAGAAAGAGGGATTACAAAAAGAGGCAGAGAAGAGGTATCAAATATGTGTATGCATGTTTGTGTGTATGCAGGCTTGTAGAGGGAGGAGGGGAGGGGGAAGGGGGAAGAAGGTTAGAAGGAAGATAGGAAGCAAAAAATAATATCATGCAATAGTGTACAAAAACAAGCAGAGAAGTACCTATGTGGAAGAAGAAGAAAGAATACATTTTAAGAGAGTATATTTAAATGAGGCAATATAGATTTAGACATAGGAAGCAGGGAAACAAAAATTTTTGAAAGAAAAACACTCCAAAAGCCCATGTGTGTGGCATGCGAACATGTAGCTCTCAATGGACGCCATAGGGGACCTGTGTGAGATAGGAAAGGTCATATTCTAAGGTGGAAAATAATTCCATTTCCACAAGTGTGCGTATATGAGTAACCACAGACATTTATTGGAGCATGTGGGATGTGGATTGTGTATTCAGAATCTATTTACCTTGACTCCTTTTTCTCCTTGGAAACCTAACCCCATATTTCCCTGGGGCACAAGGGTACAGGGAAGAAAAAGAAAATCAATTACTAATAAGCTCCAACAACTTAAATTGGAATATGATAGTTTTATTTTTTAACTAGAAAATAGATGTAAACCAGTATCTTTATGAAAAAAAGAAAGAAAGAAAGAAAATAACCCAGAGAACTTAATGGCAAGACATACATGCTCCCAAAGCATACTTACCTCAGGACCGGGAAGTCCGGGGAGGCCTGGGGGACCCTAGATTAACGAAATTGAAAGGAATGAGTATTTCTTAATTATAGAAAAAACCCAACCAACCAATCAACCAACCAACCAACCAAACAAACAAACAAAAAGAAAACCATGGCCATGTTGGATGACAGAGGGCAGAGATACACTGGCTCCCTGCTCAATGCACTGATGCAGACTGACTCTGTTATAGTGGGGTTTTTTAGTGCTATTTCTCATGGTTCCTTTTGAAAAGAATTTTATTTTGAATTATTTGTACATGTGTGCACCCGAGTGTGGGTTTGTGCACATGAATGTAGTGCCTGCCCACCAAGGCTAGGCGATGGTGATTAGATCCCACGGGGCTCCTGGGGTTTACAGGCAGTTGGTGGTTGTCAGCTACCCCATGTGGGTGCTAGGAATGAAACTTGGGTCCTCTGCAAGAGTGGTATGTGCTCTTAACCCTTGGGCCATCTTTCGGTCCCACTCATTGTTTCTTTTGTTCTCCTTTGACATCTTCCAAATTAGTCTGGTAGTCACACTCATGTGAAGGTAGTAAAAATATCATGTGTTATTCCTCATAACATCCTAGGGATGTTTCAAGTTGACTTGGTGAAGTTCAAACACAGTAGTAAATTAAGTAGCAGGATTTAGGTATTGATGAAAATGATCTGGGGACAGGGCTTTCCCAGAACCAGAGATGGCTAGCTATGTTCTCCCTTTACCAGTAATACATAGTTTTGACATCAGAAAAACAAGTAGGTACAGTTGCCCAAATGTAGCATTGAGAAAAATTTGGAAGTATCCTAAGAATGATGATAGTGGTTGGTATAATTAATTAATTAGCAATGCCTGACATAATGAGGGAGCAGAAGGCACCAATAGATGTGTCAAGTTATTTGTCTTCTTTTGGCTATACCTCATGTTGAGCTATACCAGTAAGCTTTAGGGGGACAGAATGGACAGTTAGGGAAGCAACAATGACAACAAACAAGGACAACAAATAGCTCTTAGCAAGAGCATGTTTCAAGCCTGGAGTGGTAACGTGCCTTTAATCTTAGCACTCAGGCGGTGGAATCAGGTGAATCTTTGTAATTTCAAGGACAACCTGGTCTTGAAACATTTAAAAGTGAGTGCCAAGATAGCCAGGGCTATATGATGAGACTCTGTCTCTAAAAGAGAGAGGAGGGAGGGAGGGAGGGAGGCAAGGAGGGATAAAAAAGTCAGCGTGTTTAGGTATAATCTTCCAGAAATGGCTTCTGCCTTTCTCTAAGAGAACCTAAATCACATAGGGCTGCATCAAATCCATGGACTGGTTAAAAAAATGTGCAACTATGCACTAGTTTTAAGTTGGTCTTACTTGTAAGCCTGGTGGTCCTATGGGTCCTGCATCTCCAGGAGAGCCGGAGGATCCTGATGGACCCTGGAGACAGAATTTTTTTTTTTATTAAGGTCAAAAGGCAAGATAACTTCTCAAAAAGACAAAAAATGCCCACAAGAATTGTATAAGAGTTGTTACAGCATTTTTATTCATAATAGAAAATGTTAGAACTCTTCCAAGTACTCACTGGTCCAGGGATTGATAAATGAGCTGTGACATACAACAGTGAAAGGAAGCAAGTTTACTCATATATAGAACAATACAGATGAATCTGAAACGCACGGCAGCAAGAGATGTTAGGCCCAAAAGACTGTATATGATATTATTCCCTACATATGACTCCTCAGGGCAAGTGAAAGCTGATCTATACTGAAGAGTAATCACAATGGATTTTGCCTTTAGGATGGGGTAGGAGCAGGGATTGACTACGAAGAGGCAGGATCCTCTTTTTTGGGGGTAATGTTAATGTTCTGTGGCTTAATAGAATTTTAGATTACCTAGGAGTATGTGTCTGTCAAAATTGAAAAAATATACATTTAGTATTTGTGGATTTACTATATTGTAAATGTATTAAATATACATTTAGTATCTTATAAACAAAAGAAATCAGATACTAAAGTTTAACTAATAATAGGCATTATTGTTGTATTTTGGAATACTTCTGCAATGTATTCTGAAATTCATTAAAATCAGTGAGCTGATGGATAGACAGTGATAGATAGATGGACAGAAGAGAGATAAGGAGATTCTAGTAAAATATTAAAGTTATGAGTAATTATTGTAAAATTCATTATACTTGGCTCTGCATTTGAATTTTTACTATTAAAAAATTTAAAAGGAAAAAACCTAGTTATTTAGTATTAGATAAACTAGACTTCAAGCTATTAACTAGATATAGGCAGGAGGCATTTCATAATGATAAATGGGTCAATTCTAGAAGACATCATAGTATTACATGTATCTACACCTAACAGAGATTCAACATATATAAAGCAAAAAAAAGAACTGCATAGATAAAAACGTTATAATTTTAAACAAAATGCAGTATCTTTGCCTCAGTAATTTGTAGAACTTAAAATAACACAAAACAGCAAAAAACAAAACAAAAAACAATAAAGCAAAAACAAACAAAAAATCCCAGGTCATTGGCTATTGAAATACCATTAACTACCTTAACCTAATAGATATTCCTTAAAACATTATATCACCAACTTCTGAGTATGTGTTCTCTGTAAGTTTTGGTCATAAACCAAACTCCAGCAAATTTAATGGGATGAAACATAAGAGTGTAATACTCTTAATTTTTATAGACTTACACTAGAAATTTATAAAGGAAAGGTAGACAGAAAGCAGTCATATACTAGGGAATGAGAAAACATCACTTCTAAATATTCCATGGGTCAAAAAGAAAATAAAATTTCACATGAAAAATGAGAAAATGTGTCGAATTGAGTAACAAAGGAAGGCTGAAATCAGGAGAAAAGCTGTTATGTGGAAATGTAAGGCTCCATTCCAGTGGGGTAGCAGGACACAGGTGTTATGTGCCCAAGAAAGAGAAGACAAGATTTAGACAACAGGAGGAGAAGGGGATTGGAAGGTTCTCTAGAAATGGTGATGCTATGAACTACTAATTTAAACAGAAGAATAATCACAACAGTGAGATAGGGACAGATTGACTGTGAATAGGTAGGAGGGAATCTTCTGGAGTGATGCCAATGTTCTGTGGCTTAATAGAATTTTGGATTGACAACCAGGAACAACTTGTGGTCTCCTTATTGATCATAAACTTGTTTAGTTAACAGACATCCTGTCCTCTAAGCTAAATACATATTGCCTCATGGTTGTATTGACAGGCAAGGAGGCTGAATCCCTAAGAGAAATTGCAAAGCAAACTGAGTGAATGTTATCATACAAATTTAATAAACATACTTTTAAAGTCAATTTTGTTTTGCTCTGGGGGAATCTATAAATTTGGTCCTTAGTCATCTTTGTTTCCTGTGTGAGCTCCCATACTTCACATCCCTTGTATAAGCATCCATCTACAACTGGCACATCTAAACTTGACCCATGCTTCTTAGACACTACATTCTCTTTCATAGATACATATCTCCTATCAGAATTTTTGATACACAGTATTCTTCCCTAAGGGGTTCTAGGATTCCTCTGAGATATTCCTACCCTTACATTTTCATCTCCTTTGTGGGAGGGACAATGTCTACATTGTCTGAGGGATCACTCATAGCACTTTGCTCATACTGGATACTCCGTATGTATCGAAAACTATCAAGACAAAGGAAAATAAGAAAAAACAAACAAGCCAGGGACAGTTCTTATATCTTTTCAAAGGAAAGCAATGGAGATATGGAATTGCAAGGAAATAGACATCCCTTATTAGTTTAACTTGTGGACTTCCATGTACCCTAATGGAAATTTCTCTATGGGATAGCTTTAAAAGAAGTGTGTATGTAACCCTGAACACACATAGAAAACAGTACATTGTTGTTGAATGAAAAACATGGTACCTTCCTGATACATGCAAGAGAGTAGGGTGGATCTCCTAATCTATTGTTTTCCTTTCCATATTCCTGTTAACCTCAGTTCAAGACCAGTGAACAGAAAGAAGTATGGAAGTGTTTATGTTAAAGTAACTGTTACATAGTCACCTAATGCTATGTCTCATAGCCCATTTTATTTACCTCACTTTATAACACCACAGAAGCTTTATATTGTTTCACAAATTCACAAGAGCAATGCCAAGTGCAACACACTAAGTTATTTTGACAAGGGATTCATAACTTTCATTACTTTGTCTAATCATATTATGCTATAGTTTATTAGCAATTGTTGCTAATATTTTCCTGTGATTAACTTATTATTTAACTCTACCATAAGTCTATATACATAGAAAGAGAATGGTTCATACAGGGCTTAGTATTATCTATGGTTTCAGGCATCCATCAGGGGCATCCATAAGGGAACAGGGAGTGTGTGTGTGTGGGGGGGGAGGGGGGTGTCAGACATAGATCTAATGTAAACTCTGAAGACTGCCTGTCTTAAAACTCGAGTTGTGCATTTCATCTTCTTAGGACTTTCTGTCTGAAAATAAAATGTGGCTAGTATGATTTGTTCTATTGCAATACTCCAGAATTTCTTTGAGCAAGTCTACGAAGACCTTTGAACTCCACCATGAAGAATGGAAAGATACCATCAACATCTTGACAAAACATTAAGAGGTCAACACAAGAAGCATGACTTACAGGGATTCCATCTAGTCCAGGCAGCCCAGGATCTCCCTGAGAAATAGAAATAGAGAACACACGGAAGAGATTAAAAATTAAGCCCAAAGGGTTTCAGACAACCAACCTGAGATTCAAGGGGATAGAAACAAATTACGGCAACTTGGGCCCCTATCAAGGTCTTGTGTTTTAAATAATGCATAAATTGGCTGTATCTACCCATTTACTTTTTCCCTATGAACATTCTGGACTCTAGAAAACAAATATTATAGCCTTGGCTGAACAAGATTTCCTACTTAACCTAGATTAATTAATTTTCACATTTGCTAGGAACTTATCAATTAGAAAAGGCTTCTGCAGGCTGGTGATTTTCTGCTCCTTTTGGAGGAAAGCAAAGCTACCTTCCCTTGTGCCTTCATCCCCAGAGAATCTGTGCTTATATGTATACAATGCAAATCAGACATTTCAAGGGAAAATCAACAGAGCATACAGACTCTGATTACGTTTTAATTACTTTGAGGCATCTTAAGCCACTGTATGAATCTGTAATATAACCATCTTGTGGAAATTGCTGTGTTCCACTGGATCCAAGGTTTCTTTGATTTCTGGAAAAATCATTTAATCAATGTTTGCTAAGACAATGGCTGTGCTTTGACACCTGCTAGTCTTACATCACTTGACTTACAGTAAAAACCTCTAAGCTCCCTGTAGCATGGAAAGAACACTGCCTGAGGTTTAGTTCTTCAGAGAACTGGCCATCTGGCTCTGAGTAAGTTATATAGCCTTAGATTTTAAATCTGTCTAATGAGTGACATGAATTCAAAAGCCAAGAGGCCCTTGCCAACTTTAATGTTCTATCTTCTGCTATGGCATCCAAGTCAAGAACCCAAATTTCCTTCTTCTGTAGTTATCCAGATGTTCCATCCCCATCTCTGCTTTTATGGCCAGTTTCTAAGGTTCCAGGCCCTGTACAGTGATGGGAGAGTAGTGTCAATTATCTCAGTAAGCTTGGTGTATTCTCCCCTCCAAATGCAGGCACATAAATTCCTATTTGCTATCAAGGTAGTGATGGATTCTTTCCCAGTCTGCAGACGAGTAGGGTCAATCATTTGGAACCAGGGTTTATTGAGGACACATAAAGCTACCAGTTAGCAAATAGAGGAAGGCTCAATAAAATGATATTATTGACAAGAGATTAGATTCCAATCAGTTGAAAGTTGACAGGCAAGTATTTGTAGACTTTCAGGAGTCTAGAGAAGGAACCCAGATGCTGGGGCAGTAGCCATACTAAGCTGTATAAGGATATATACAGACTCAAACTAAGGTGCATAGGTATTAAGGCTTTAGAGGAAACACAAAAGCATGTGCCTCTAGAAAACGTTTTGGCTTGTCAAAGAAAATAGCCATGCAAACTCATTGCCAAATTCTCTCTTAGTTTTGGTGCAGATCCTGGAAAACAAATTTCTAGACAGCATAGCTACAAACATTTCTGCAAATGTTTCTACCACCAAAAAACTTGGAATCCTTTGAAAGTCAGCTGGTGCTGCTCCTTAAGCAGGCGCACAGGTTTCTTAGTTTTGGAAATGGCTTGGTGTGAGGAAACCTTGATTCCCACCCACTCCGCTGCCTGCTTTAGAAACTCTTACCCTTATTCCTGTAATGCTGCCTTGAAAAGGAACAGGCTCTCCTTTGGCACCTTTGTGACCAGGCAGCCCCTGGATAAAATATGAAAAACCTGTGAGAAAATCCCTGAACACACACACACACACACACACACACACACACACACACACCCAAAACAAATGAAAAACAAAACTCCACTTACCCACGCAGAGTTTTCATAGCAATATTACCTAATTAGATAGAGGATTTGGCAATGGGAACCTGAAATTATGTGTCTTTTGCTGTGGAAAACTTGGCTGTGTTAAAGGTAATAGCCTAACCTCTAAAGAGGTCGTCTTGAAGCTGGGTGCCATTCTTCTGTCTCTATGCCAGGGGTCTGTGAAATGATGAGGGTTAGACTGCAGCAGACTTTCTATCTATGGAGAACACTGGTTTAGGTAAAACTCTACCCCTTACCTCACTAACTGGATCTTTATCTAGGTCAAAGGTCAACAAAAGTTTCTACGATTCTAGATCATTAAAGTTTTGTGAGTCAAATCTGGGGTCTGTCATATATTTTTCTTGTTATTTATTTTTAAGATGTAAAAACAGGCTAGAGGACAGGTGCTTTTGGGGGCCAACACGTAGGCCATGGGTCTAAAACAACTATGACACCAACTTCATCTCGTGTTTCTACAACACAATTTCAGCTTCAAACCTTTGAAAAAGCTGGTGTGTCTCATTATCATGGAAATCAGTCAATATACCTGATTCCAGTCTTTCAATCAGATTTCTTTTTGTTTCCTGTCTTAGTAGCAAATGGTGGCATCTAAGGAGAAGTCAGGATTAGTATTAGGTAGTATTAAGGGTACACTTTGGAGAATACATTGTTGATTGATGATGGATTCCTCAAGTTCAAGGGGACTACTGTACTTCTAGTAAAACAAGCGCCTAGACATGCAAATCAGTTTCTGAATATTGTCTGCTTCCCCTTATTTATGTGTTCCCCATTTTCTTTCATAGAAGTTTCAAATGGACTTACTGAATGGATATTCAGCAGGAGGTGAGGTTCAACTTAGTAAAAACATATGCCCACATTTCTATTAAAACTTAAGGTAAAGTTTCAGGCTGGGTTTAGGTTTCCACTCTGGGGTTCTCTCTTTCAGAGGATGTCTGCTACTTCAAGGTCTTTATTCCATTTGTTGGGGTGGAACTCTCCTTTGCTGGCTTCATTGTCTATTTTCTTCCCCTTTCTGTTGCCATGGCAGCATTAAGGAGCCTTTAAGACTTGTGTAGATTATTTAGGACTATAGCTTTCCCTGTTATCTCTCTGCTGTTTATTGGTCTGGACCATTGATGGCAGGGTCCTTTAGGGCAGTTTGGGGCTTGTATTCTGCCTATCCTCTGTGTCATTTTTTGCATGTATTCTTATACTCCACAACTTGGTCATTGAAGGCTACTCAGAGAACTATGAGATCTGTATAATTGGTTGTATGATTTCTAGTTTCAAATGGCCTCACATGACAACTCTTATAGATTTAGGTTTTTCCAAATTAGATGAATAGTGAGCTTGAAATGTGTTATTCTTCAAGTCAGGAAACTATTGGTATAAACCAAGTTCATCATGCCTTTAGGTCCTGGTTAATATGCATATGATCACATGAAGGTCTTCCAAGAATATCCTCTCCCATTATTAAAGATTTTATTTATTTTATATATGTGAGTACACCATCTCTGTCTTCAGACACCCCAGAAGAGGGCATCAGATCTCATTACAGATGGTTGTGAGCCACTATGTGGTTGCTAGGAATTGAACTCAGGACCTCTGGAAGAGCAGTCAGTGCTCTTAACCGCTAGCCATCTCTCCAGCCCTGGAATATCCCAATGTTACCTGATAGGCAAAATGCCAAATAGCTCAAGTGCATGCTTTGCTCGGAAATGTGCTATAACTATTATTTATTTGTTTGTTTTAACAATCTTGACAATTCCCAAGGTAGCATTAGAAAGTAACCTAAAGTCATTTAACATGTGCACCCCTCAACTGGCACTTTTAAAGAGTTTTGCTGTTATGGTGCCATCCGTATAAACTCTTGCATTGGGCAAGGTAGTACAGTGGCTGTCTACAAGGCCTTAATGGTGTTTCAAGATAAACAAACAAGCAAACAAACAAAAACACATTTGAAGGTGCATTTGCATTAAGGTGCAAAGATCTGGTAACATACAGGTGGTCCTAAAATCCCAGGGTAGCCATCAGGGCCTGGAAATCCAACAGCTCCTTGAGTTCCATTACAGCCATCTGGGCCAGGTGGACCTCTTGGACCTGGCTGTCCAGGGTGGCCCTGTTCAAAGAAAAATTAAGGGATCAAGTCAGCCACAGGATTATTAGTCAATTTAAAAGGCTCACAATGAGAACAGACAAGTACACTGCTAAATTCTGGCTCCTTGTCTACTCCCTTAGCTTCATCTTGTACATTCTCAAATGTTTCCTTTGTGCTCAGACATATGTTGCCAAGATCACAACTTGAGTTATCCCACTCAAAAAGACAACTGGTGCTTTAATAATATCCAAGCTGAAACTAAAGGGCTCAAACTTGAACACATACAATAGTCAAGGCACTACAATTTCACCTTCCCTGAATATAGAGATGTACTAAAATGGGGTTTAGCTGTCTGGCAGCTGAACTGCTATCAATAGAGAACCATGCCAAGGTTTGAGATTCCTCAGACCAGACAGATAGCTGGATGGCTTTCTGAACGGAAGTTCTGCATGGGAGCAGATGCCTGATCTTGGTCAACTGAGCGGAGGAAGTTCCCACAGCACTTCCTCTACTGAAAGCTGCTTGGCCAAAAACTAGCCAGTCTCACTTGCACTCAGTTTGTCACAATCCCATGGTAGGTAACTGGTTCAGTTAAGAATCCATCTCTTCTCTTTTTCTCCACATTCACTATCAGGGCATTTGTTTAGCTTGGGAGTTCAAAAGCATTTTCATAGAGCTCATCTGAATTCAGTGTATTTCAGAATTGGAGAACATAATATTTCAATCTAGTAAAAGCCAGTTGTATGTGGGCCATGGTGCAAATAGATGACCTTAATAGATCATCTGGACAGGTCAATGAAAGGTAGGTAGACTTCTACATTCCCTTAAATATACTTTCAAAGGGTAAAATGTATATTTAACAATTTGAGGGAAACATATCATGTGTTCAAAATGAGCCTTTCAAATGACCAGTAGTCCCTCCTTATCCATGGAAATAACTCATGAATTTTAAATTACACATTGTGCTGAGTAGTATAATGAACATTAATGTCAATCCACTCAATCCTACCTGCAGTGTAAATCATCCCCTTCTCCAGCACATCTATGAATATTTATGCTACATTCTCTACCAGCCTATTAGTCACTACATAGTTATCTTTGTTATCAGATCAATTTTCACAGCAGTTCCACAGTACATGTGGAACATAACTATTTTACTTAACAATGGCCCTAAACTAGAAGAATAGTGATGCTGGTGATTTGGATATAGCAAACAGAAGCAAAATACATCCCTTAAATGAAAAAAAGGGAAAGTTAGCTTCATGAGCAAAGAAACGACATGTGCTCTGAGGTTACTCTGATCTAACATAAGACAAAAATCTACCCCTCAAACTGTGAACCAGGAAAGGAAATTTGTTCTAGTTTTAAGATCCAACCTCAACCTGAAAAGCTATGCCAGCAAAAACACAGGGCTGGAGCTCTTCCCAGGCAATGGGACTAACCGAGCTAGTTGGTAATAAAGAGTCAAGGCATGAGTATGCCGCCCATTTCCCCTGCAAAACTGAAGCCATCATTTTAGTTGTCTGGATTCACACATTTGTAAGAGTAGTCTGTTTACCTCCGATAACTCTGATAACATTTTCTATATAAGAATATTGTAAATGAGACCTTCTTCTGATAGTGTGACCTCTATTAGTCATGTGGGATATAGTCTAAGATACCCAATAGTTGCCTGAAAACATAGGAAAATGAGATTATAAGGCTGGTTTGTGCAGGAAAGCCTAGGTCCAGCCTGGGTATATTCTTAGGTTGGTGGTTTAGTCTCTGAGAGTCTCAAGTGTTCAGGTTAGTTGTCTCTGTTGGTCTTTCTGTGGAGCTCCGATCCCCTTAGAGGCTACAATCCTTCCTCCTGTTCTCCAATTAGAGTCGCCAAGCTCAACTCATTTTAAATGAAAGTGTTTTATAAATAATGCCAACAGCCCTAACACACAATTGGGATATCTCAAAGCCCTGAGCTGTACCATCCCCAGTGTCTGTTGTGCTGATATTGAACATCCTACTGGTAGGCAAGCCCTGCTTGCCCTCTTTATTGACTGTTATGACCTTTGGTGCAATTAACTGGGCTATCATGAAAGTGACTTCATTTTGAAATTGTCTATATAATAGCAAAAATTGGAATTTGGAGACCCAAACCAGTGACCCGTGTTAATGATTGGCTATTATTAGGAGGGGAACTTGATTTTCACAGTGGTCCAGTTTAGTAAGATGTGTCAGAATCTGTTGTTTTCAGATGAAGTGTTAAGTGTGTGATGTTAAAAGTTGAACAGATTGATTAGTTGGAAAAGGCCTGTAGGTTCTGTGCTTTTCTGTCTGAAGTAGCTCCATCAGTCGGAGAATTCTGGCTTTTGCAGGTATTAGAACTCTGAGTCAGGTCTTTAAACTTTTCTTTTAGGATTTCCAGGACTCTTGGGCCTCAGGGATGGGGGAGGGAAACAGAAGATCTTATCTGTGAATTTTAGGAGTCAGAGATGAAACTGTCACACAAAGCAATCAGGACCAGGGAACTGTATGCATCAAGGAAGTAGAGTAGTGAACCACACATCAAAGACTCCTAAGAGCTTCAAGATGGAAGGAAGAGGTAAGTAATAAATGAAAGGCACACAACAGATACTTCTTGGCTAGTTGGAAGAGGGGAAGCACAGACAACCTTTGGTCAATGAAAGGACTAAGAATGGGTGTGTCTTTTGGGGAGCAGCCAGCTTATTTGGAGGATACTGAAGAGCTGCAACTCTTTCCCCTAAGCAATGAAGCCACAAAGACAAGTGGTCAATGCTTGCGTTGGCCATAAGTTTGAGGCATAAGAAGCATCCATCTGGACTTAAGGACTGGTTCCAGCCTAGATTTAGAAGCAGCCTAGGCAGCACAAGATTTACTTGCTCTCAGTTCCAGCCCAAAAGAGAGAATAGGGGGAGGGCATAGTAACAGTGCAAGTTCCAATCACTGTGCATCTTTCACCTAGCCAGGTCTGTAGGATGATTGGGTAATGGTACCTCCAGTTTAGCAGTTACACTCATCTTCTGCACCTGGAAGGCACACTCTGGGCAGGGATTCTTTCTCATGCAGGCATAGAAACAAGGTCATAAGAAAATAGGTGAATGTCAAAAAAGGATGGCTATCCCTGTCCATTCAATTATCCAATTGGCTTATTTCTGGACATTTTCTTGACATTGCAGCTGAATAAAATGTGTTATTTTATGGGTGACTCGATTCAAGTTAGAAACACAAAAAGAGTGGGTCTTTTATTCTCCAGATCTACAAATGTCTACTAGATTTGAGAGAAAAATAGATCAGATGATAGTATCTATAAACACAAAACTATATCCTTGCTGTATATTCTCATAGTGGAGTATGAGCACATAGCAGGTGTTCAAGACATTGCCTAGAGATTGGAACAAGAAAGATCTGAATCACCTTTACTGATACCAGAAGGTTGTATAGCATTACATAAGACAATGGGTAGACTACAGTATCTCCAACTGTGCTTTGATAGGGTTCAAAAGGACCTCTTAGGGGTTGTTAGAAGGATGAGGGCAAGCTAAAGTCTCCCTCAGGTGAAGGAGATTTCCTCTTTGTATAGTCTAAGTGTCCATGGCCTTTTTGGTCTCTTAAATAAGTCAGAAAAACTTGTAGACAAACATGACCCAGGTTATGGGATAAATACAGACAAAAGCAGAAAGAACTAGCCAGTAAGCTCCAATGTTAACAAGTTCAGAGGTTGGTGAACAGTTACCATGGAACCAGAAGCCATCAGTTAAGTGTGGATATAGGTTACACATGGGGAATCTAAGTGGTTGGGCAGAATAGAATTTGGAAAGGGGCTGTGTTACAAGCTTCCAATCCACCACTGATATCTGGAAGGGTAAACAAACAAGCATCAACCAAATTATCTGAAGGGTAGTCCCCTCTGAAGGGCAATAAGGCTGATAAGAACACATTACTGAAATAAAATGTATTTCATTCAAACTCTGTGCATCTTCTTACTTTTCCTGTAATGAGTACATGCATGCTTCAATGTGCCTCCGCAATTCAGAGGCAGTCCCTCTATGCCTGGCTGAAATTCCGCTCAGTGTCCCCACCCCTGCCCAGTATTAGCTTACTTAGGCTAAGATATAGATGTTTTCTCATAGATGGCATTTCTCTCCTTTTTTTTTTCCCCCGAGACAGGGTTTCTCTGTATAGCCCTGGCTGTCCTGGAACTCACTTTGTAGACCAGGCTGGCCTGGAACTCAGAAATCCGCCTGCTTCTGCCTCCCAAGTGCTTCTGCCTCCCAAGTGCTGGGATTAAAGGTGTGTGCCACCATGCCTGGTGGCACTTCTCTTAAACCATCCGAGTAAGGGCTACTTGAATCAAAATGTGTGGGACTCTTGCTCTTCTCACCTCACCACACTTTATCTCAGTGCATGACACTCAGCCTACTTGTACAACACACACACACACACACACACACACACACACACACACACACACACACACAGTATGTAAGGTCAAAGTACTTGAGCCAGGAGACAGAACCTGAAAGGTGATATTAAAGTCTCTTCCATGTACACACTTACCGGAATACCACTGATGCCAACAAAGCCAGGAACTCCAATGGGACCCTAAAAAAGGAGAAGAGAGAGAAATGTGTATGGCAATCAAATTGATGCCTGTTAGGGTCAATAGATTTGGTGACTGGATTTGATGACCTAAGTTGTTGGTGTTTTATATCTCCTTCTTCATGTCATGTTGCCATACTTCCTACCCCCAAGTCTAAGGAGTTGTTCTAAGAATGGTCTTGAGCATGCTTATGTTCTGAGACAAGTTCTTGTGTTAAGCAGTGTAGTGTAAGCCCTAAAATTTAACACTCAGCATTACAGGCAGTCTTCACATCTGTATAACAACAGAAGGGCTTTGATAAATCTAACAAAATAGTTTCTCCCTATTCTGCTCCTTCAGATAAAGGTCCTAAGCTACTCTACCTTTATTATCAGGGGACAAGTGCAATTCTTGTTCATCCACAAAAGGCAGTTCAAGCTAAGCCAATGACATATTCAAACAAGTCACACCTTCTTTCAGGAACCAGGGCCACCACAACCTCTTGATGCTAAGGCCTGTCACCTGCAGCCTCTTGGTTCACTCTGTTCCCAAGCACAACTCTTTGGGTCCTTACATGCTACGCAATGGCTCCCTTTCCTAAGATGTGAATATTTGTGATTCATCAATTGCCATCTACCTCATCTGTGAGTAGAAAATTGCCTTCAACCTCATGTGCCCAGATAAATGTTATACTTCAGCTACCTTATACTTAGTGTGGCAATCCCTTCCCTAAAATATGAGATTAACAGGACGTGATGAAAATACACAGAGCATCTCAACTGAGTTGATAAATTCAGTAGGCTAGTCATCATGTTATTACCATTCTTGTTTGGTAGTGCATTCCCTTATATTTATGAGCCAGGTTGTTTCTAAATCTTGCCTGTTAGTTCTTGCTTGTTAGTCTCCTCTGTTGTATGCTTGATCTCTACTGATCAGCTCATCAGACTCTCCACCCAAGCCCATTTCAAATCCCCATGACTTGACATGAATGAGCCAACTTGTCACGTAAGCAACCAGTATATTTACTTGATAGTCTGCCTTCTTTGAGAATCTCCAGAAACGCTTCCTCCATCACTTGCCCACCAGTCACTCCTTTCTTTTTTTTTTTCTTTGAGATAGACATTTTTATGGATTTTGGCTGACCTGATACCTATTGAGGAGGTCAGGATGTCCTTGAACTTTGTGGCAATCTTGACACTTCTGTCTCTTGAATGCTAGGATTAGAGATGTGCATCACCATGCCCTCTCTCTCTCTCTCTCTCTCTCCCTCCCTCCCTCCCTCCCTCCCTCCCTCCCTCCCTCCCTCCCTCCCTCCTTTCTTTCTTTCTTTCTTTCTTTCTTTCTTTCCTTTCTTTCTTTCTTTCTTTCTTTCTTTCTTTCTTTCTGTTTTCTTCATAGTTTTACTTTAATGTTGTATACCAATTGTACACCATATTATATTTCACAGACACTTTCACACTAGTACACACTGTACTTTGGCTCAGCTTTTCTTAAAATGTGTGCCCTGGCACCGCGATATTTAGGAGCAACACTATTCCTCTGAGAACTGAGAGGGAACATTTGACTTTTGTACTTCCACCCTTGCATCAAAGATGTTCCTTACCTTATCTCCTTTTGATCCATATGGTCCCAGAGGGCCTGGGGAGCCTCTTTCTCCTTTCAAACCTGATAAACCAGTTGGACCAGTAAACCCTTCCGGACCGGCTGGACCTTGAGTTCCAATTGGTCCAGGGTGCCCCTAAAGATGGACAGAAAGACTGAAATTTAGTCAACAGAAGATTTAACATCAACATTTCCAATTTTCTCATGTACAAAGTACAGGCACCACTTGACTAAATAATTTTGGCTTAGAGATCTGTGAGGCATGCCAGCGTTCCAGACAGGGATCAGAAAGGGCTATTTTAGGGGCCGTTAAGCTTATTTGGATAGAACACATTTTATAAGCACATTTAATAAGATTCATGTGCACCAAGATCCTTCAACTTTGTACTTCTTAGGAGATTAGTTATTCAGGCTGCATAAGACTGTCCTCTTCCTAGTTAATGCCAGGCCATCCATCAGATTGTCAAAATAGTGAACGAACAGAACACTGGAGAGCATCATGGCATTTTATAAGTCACATCCAAATGGCCAACCACATGATTGCACTGAAGTTCAGAAATGGCTGTGTCTAAAGAATGCTGCCCCAGTGGGGAGGACAGAGAACAGTGACCACTGAAACTGCCCAACTCTTCAAAATACATCTTGATTTTACAGCTGATCCCAGGACTCCATCATTATACCTGGCACTAAATACTTACAGGGACCCCTCCCCCACACTCATTTGTTCACTCTTCCTTCCTATCCCCCTTTCAGCCCCTCCTTCTATTTGCACAGTACCCAAATGTGTACAGCACAAGGAGCCTGAGAATATCTATTAGGTATCAGTTATGGTAGCAGGAGTGAGCAGCCTGAAGATTTTGAAAGCCTTGGCTATAAAATGTCCGTAATAATTAAGTCTGAGAGTTCAAGCTGACTGACTGAGACTGAGAATTAATCCCAGTAGGTACAAAGCAGACAGCCTGGATTATCCCAATAGGGACTTTTTTTTTTCTTTTTGGCTGAAAAGTGAAAACCATGTGCACTACCTATCTGAGAACCTGGTATCTGGTAGAAATCAAGTTTGCATAAATGCTTCCAGTCCCACCTCCCCACCCCTTTAGTGACCATAATTTCCTAAAACTCAGAGAAAACTCTGAAAAAGCCCACGGAAATGCCCTTTCCAATCACCCTCAAGCTTTACACTTTAAAAGGCTGAAAACAGCGCCTTAAACACAGTGTTTAGAGTTATGTTCTGGCAATATTTGTTCCCACCAGCTGTGCTGATCCTTCGGGATATAATTTGCAGTGTCAATCAGGCCCATGAAGCCCTAGAGCTCTTGCAAAGAAATGAACAATGTTCTACCCAAGGAGATGCAACACTCTGCAATACCATCTATCACTCAAGAGTTTTCCGTTCACATGGCGCAGGGAGCAAGCACTTAGGCACACAGTGGAAAGGCCTATGGAGCACAACACCTGGCCCATGGCTGGGGAGTCACGGCTACTTGGGGAGGCCAAGTGAACTTCAGCTTGGAATGGGCCTAGAGAGTTTGGCAGGAAACTTGAAGGCGTGGTGTGGTCAGACCTGGAGAAGCAGCTGGGCAGAAAGCACTGTTTAGAGTTGTAACTCCTCAGGCGGCATCCTAAAGAACATGTGAGCCTCATCAGGACACTGGGGCAGCCTGCATGAGGCAGGAACAAGGGAAGCAGATAAGAATCAGCTGTTGGCGGAGGGGACTGTTTGGTGAGAGGTTGAAGACACGGTGGACTTGCTGGAGCTACTAACAGAGAAGATCCAGTCAGACCACAGAATGTTTGGCCCAAACCTCGGACCCACCAAAAGGGGTTTTTTCCATAAAGGGAAGATAGACATGATAAATTGCTTGACAGCTACGAAGAGAGCTGGTTGTCATGTGACCCAGTTCCCATTCTGCTTGTACTGCTATGGGAGTTCAAGCATTACCCAGTGTGAGCACAAGGGCCAGCGCCATCCACTTCTGTGTTCTTATATTTCTGAACACAAGCTCACCAGCATGGGTAAACTAGGAAACTTAGGCTTGTGAAATGCTAAGATGGCAGTAATAGAACTCTGAGTTGGTCCACCAGGAGATGGTTCAGAAAACGGCTTTCTTTCTCCTGTCTGAGTGGGCACGCTAAATTTAACAGAAAGTTGCATGTAAGACATCTAAAGAACCCATGAGATTAAAAAACAAATCCAAAAGGGGCTTTTGGGAAGGTATGTCTTGGAGAAACAAAGATGATGGGGGCTGGTCTCAGGTAGTTTAGGTTGGTTGGATATGTCAGCAGCCCGGAAGGAAATTTCTCATGTTGATTTCAGCACAGGGCCCTGTCTGGTAGGTGTCTGGAGGCTTATCTTGAATTGCCTCCCCAGCAGGGTGCCAAGGCCTTGTCTTGCACTGAGACAAGAAATCTTGCTACCCATGGAAATCCTTTCACACTGTGGCGCAGAGCACCGGGAACAGATGAAGGAAGCCCCGAGAAAAAGAGCCATGTCTTGATCTGTGCTTAGCATTGCTTTGGTTTCCACTCGCTCTCATCTCCAGTGCAGAGTTTCGGTGTGACACTTAAGCTTCATACTGAATCATTGATAGACTGCATTATATTTTGTTTTGTTTTCCCTGCAGACATGATATACTGCATTTTTCCCCCATATGACCAGCAGAGGTCAGTGTGAGAACACAGAGACTGCAGATAAACAGGTGGGTGGGTGGACCTTTTCTCACACAGAGAAAGAGAAATCAAACCTGTGTCAAAGAAGTCACAGAATGTTCAAGCAGGGAAAGGCCCTTGGAGACCATTTTGCCCAGAGTTTATTTTATACTGGGTGGAGGAGGCTGAGAGAAAAGGAAGATTTCTTTTGGTCACATAGTTAGTAGGAATGGCATGAGACTATATTGTCTTTTGGTGCTAGGTCCTGTTGGTCTCTCTGTGGCAGATGTCCTAGGGGGTCCTTGAGGCTGTCTTCCTCTCACCATGGAGCCTCCCCTGGGACTGTTCCCATCAGAAGGCTACAGCAGCCAGATGCTCACTCATCATCATCTCTCTCTAAGTCCAATCACAGACCCAATCTGAAGCCCCATCACTGTTTGGATGGCTCACAGAATTTCAATGGGCTTGGACTAATGCCATGCCCTGATACATGTCATTTATTTTGGCAGATGGACCCATCCAGGGCAGAAGGGACTCCTCTACATTGTTCCAACAAGCTCTCCTGTCTCCATCTGCTCAATATTTTTTAATGTGCACAGCAGGACTTAATTCTCAAGGGTTCAAAATTGTGCCCAAGGCCAGGAACTACAGGTCTACAACCACAGCTCAAGCTGGCTATCTCTTCCTAATCATGGTGGTTTGGAGTCAGTGTGTAGTGTAAGGTTACCTTTGATTAGAACCAAACAACTAGGGTAACAGACCCATTAATGGAGGTACCTACAACATAGTAGAAATATGCACAAACAGCATCTAAGAATCTTAGAAGCACATACCCAAAACTAGGTGGGTTGGCAAAATCGATGGAAGAATCTGACTGCATAATTTGCTGTACTTCTACCTTATTATCCCTCCCTCAAGATTCCAGTGGTCCTCTCTCATAAAATTAAAATGTGTTCCTAAGAATCTGAAACTCATTCCCACTGAGGCTTGAATGATTGACGACTTTGAGGTTTACTTTTCCCAAGGGGAGCCTTGTCCTTTAATGGAGAACAAAATGTTAAGCCAGGGATGCAAGTGATATTTACAAAGCAGGGGAAGGAAGAGGGCAGCCTTCTTGAGGATCCAGCTGTATTCTAGGAGGTGGGGAGGTGCAGCAGTGCTGATATATGGCCCTGGATTCAGAGCCCCTCACAGCCATGCTAGCTGTATTCTTAGGCAAATTTCTTAGAGATTCTGAATATCAAGGGTTTGGGTATGATACCAAACCCTTGTGTAGGATTATTGTTAGCATTTTAGTGAGGCAATGATTATAAAACATACCTGGTACCTAGAACAAAACTCTTTAGGTATCATTCATGATAGAGTGGGGGAAGTTAGGACTGAATAATTCATGCTTGTCAATCTGAAGTTTGACTGAAAGATGCATGGATGCTATTGAGAAACCTTTGCAGGGAGTGTCAGGGGATGATGGAGTATGTCTACTGACAACCCACATCTGTGAGACCAGAGACCAGTTCTTCATTCCTTATAGATTGTGTCCTAGTTCTCGCAGACTTAGGGGTCCTCAGTGTCTGCTAGTTCTTTAGCCTAAAGCAACACAAGCTGCATTTTAATACACACCCCTGAGTGTGAACCTCTAAGCTAGATTTCTTCTCTGAATGAGCTGTAAGCCTATGGCCAATGCTTTGACTGTTCCCTGCACTATGATGTTCCAATTCAACTCCAACAAGAGCTTATTGGGTTATTGTTTTCTCTGCAATCCCATCCTCCAATAATCTCCACATCACTTCCTTTCTCACATCCAACTCATCACCAGCAAGGATGCTCAATCCAACTTCAAATATAAGCCAAACATATGTGCTTGTCTCTATCCCAATAGTCTTACGTCAGGACTTCATCTCTCCTCTGTGTGTGGTGTTTCTACATTAGCTTATCATCCTCGGTCTTGTTTTGTTTTGTTTTGTTTTCTTTCTGAAAACCCTGACACATTGCATTTATATGTGAATTTAGTTGTCCTGGCTAGTTCCTACGTATCTTCCAGGTTCTAGCAAAGATATAAATTTCTTCATGAAGTTCTCCATGATTATTCCCATCCCACAACATGGTAAGGTTATGTGTTACATATTATAGATTATATGTCAATACCCCCTGTTGAAGGTAAAATGAGCTCCTTGAGACTCATGCCTTACTTCCCATAGACTTGTCCATGGCTCATCATAGTGCTTGGCAATAAATGTTTGGTGAGTGGATGGAGAAATTAATGAATGAATATACATACTGAGAAGCCAGTGGCTCAGAAAGGATAGTATCTTCTTGGGAAGTCTACACAGTTGCAGTCAAGAAAGGACTTCTCAAAGGACCAAAGAAAATAGATCTGCCTAAGACCCAGGAGTTACCCAGTTCAGGGTTGAGAAAAAGAGAATTGTCTAAGTTCATCCAATATCAACTATACACAGTTGGAAACACAGTATTGTGATATGTTTAGAGACTTTAAAGGGTGTTTTTATAAAAATATGTAGTGACTACATCATGAGTAATTTCTGTTTTCTGAGTTCTAAGTAGAATGAAATTTTTTTTCTATATTGATTGGTTGCTGTTTCCACAACAGTGAATTTATTCAGCACCTACCCTATGCCAGGCACTTGGGTGAAGATGTTAAGTAGTAAACAGATTTTCCATTTGTGGTACTTATAATTTTGTGACTTGAAAACAATTGTGCATTGCCCACCCCCAAATTAATTCAACAGTCTTCATCTTGGACAGAGTTCTGAACTAAACATGTATGTATCTATGTGCAGTTAATGAAATGGTAATATATAAGACAACATACCACATGGCCCACCCTGCTTCCTGGGAACGAGCAAGCTCATCGTAAGAAGTAGTTGGGGATAAAGTCATATGCCATAAACTTTAAAACTTGTAGTGCACGAATGCCAGAGGAATTCAGAGATGTGTGGTCCAGCAAGAGGTTAGAGACATAAGGAAAGGTTTAATAATATGGTAGCGAATGCATTCAAAATATAGAGAACAATGTGTTTGCAGAAAGTAGCAAATCAACTTTTGTGGGCAAGAGCCAGACTTAGCTTGAGCAAAATGAAAAAGGAAAGAGATGCAGGCAACTCTGGGTCTTAAAAGGTCTACTATTGTCCATAAGCTACATTTTAATCCTTATATTGGCTTCCAATGCAAGGATTTGGAATTTAGAGAGACAGCCTGGCATAGTAGCTAAGGGGACAAAGATTCAGAATAAAAATTCCTGGGTTCCACCCCATAACCAGCATCCAAACGCTGACACCATTGCATACACTAGCAAGATTTTATTGAAAGGACCCAGATGTAGCTGTCTCTTGTGAGACTATACCGGGGCCTAGCAAACACAGAAGTGGATGCTCACAGTCAGCTAATGGATGGATCACAGGGCTCCCAATGGAGGAGCTAGAGAAAGTACCCAAGGAGCTAAAGGGATCTGCAACCCTATAGGTGGAACAACATTATGAACTAACCAGTACCCCGGAGCTCTTGACTCTAGCTGCATATGTATCAAAAGATGGCCTGGTCGGCCATCACTGGAAAGAGAGGCCCATTGGACACGCAAATTTTATATGCCCCAGTACAGGGGAACGCCAGGGCCAAAAAGGGGGAGTGGGTGGGTAGGGGAGTGGGGGTGGGTGGCTATGGGGGACTTTTGGTATAGCATTGGAAATGTAAATGAGCTAAATACCTAATGAAAAATGGAAAAAAAAAAAGAAAAAAAATCCCTGGGTTCACATCCCCTCTTCATCACTGTAGGAAGATGGCACAAAGGATGACCTCATGTTACTCATCTTTATATCAAATAAAGATAAATTAGTGTCTCCTTCACAGGGTACTTACAGATTTTATGCAAAATAATTAGTGAAACCCATGGTTTTTACTCTTTAGCATGCAGCAGATTCACCCGAATGTAGTAATAAATGACAGATAACCACACCCCACCCTCCATTTCAGACTAGTTAGGTGAGGCTAAAAATATGTGTATTTAATAAATTCCCAGGTGGTACTCGGCTATTGGAATGATGGCTACACTGCTGAACCCCTGCTGAAGATAATTTTGCATAGTACCTAGAAGAATAAATGTGCACTAAGAATTAAGTTGTTAGCATATTAAAATTCCTTAATAGACTATGGCTTGTGAAGATCAGGAGTTCAAACATTTCAGCAAGTCCCCCAGGGTCCTTTGATTCCTATGGCTCAATGCACTTCTGCTTCTTTCTCATTTTGCTGCAAGAGAAAGTGAAGTGTATGGGCAGCAGAGCCAGAGATGGGGCGTCGGTATCATGACCTCCATGGTCTGCATTAGATTCTTAGGACTGCAGATGTGGAGAAGGCAACATTGAGCAATATTTCAGAGAGTAAAAGTGACAAAGATGTTGTTTTAGACTCACCTTATTGAGTAAAATTGAGGGAGGTGCAAAGGTTGACTACCATTTTACTTGATATGGCCTCTGAGGGATCTCTACACTGCTTTGAGGAGACAGAGAGCCTGTGGTGCGAGAGGATGAGTTCCTGTTTGGACCATTTGTACTTAAGAAGTCTTGGAACATCTGAGGCGAGGGCCAACAATTGCTTTTGCACTAGCCTGAAAGATTTGAGAAGGCAAGGGATGCTGCAGCATCTTTGGACTGCAGTATCCAAGGTGTGGTGTGCACTAAAAACAAAATTGGAGAAGAAAAGCCTAACTGTGAAATAAACGAAAATAGAAAATTAAATGTGCACATGGATTTATTTTAAAAGTTCCTCCAACTCTTATTAATTAGGGGCAAAATGAGATTGAATAATTATTGCTAGGCAGGGAAGTCCCCTGGAGCTCCTGAGGAATGGACTATAAAGATCCTCAAGCTCCAGTGCAGGTAGGAGGTGGCTTGGATTCCACAAACCATCCTTAATTCATAACTGTAATTCTTATTCTTATCTTAGTTATAGGGTATGGGTTTGGGGTATGAAAACCGTGACAGAATCTGGCCCAAAGAGACTAGCCATACAATATGATAAGGCAAATATTAATGAATATTTGTTCGAGCACAGACATATTTAAGAGGATTTCTGCCCTTCCTCTGAGTCATCAGAATACTTTTGTGACACAGGCTATGAGCACTAAGCAGGAAACAGTAAACCATTGGACTTTAAAGTCCCATAGCTACTCAGTGGTAGAGCTAGTGTTAGGGCTTTCCAATCAATTCTACGTTCCTTTATCGGAACAAATTGAGATGAGAAGAGTCAGGTCCCTTTAAGGTTATTTTTCAAGTAGCAGCCCTGAAGGAGTATCCCTGTGGTGGAAGGATGGTGGAAATATTTGGCAACTAAAGAGTTTAGCTGGGCATGCTAGTGCACACCTGTAATCTTAGCACTTGAAAGGTAGAGGCAGGAGGATCAGGATCAAGGATATCCTTGGCTACACAGGTAATGTAGTGTGAGGTCAATGGGGGGGGCACAAGCAACCCCAACTCAAATGAATAAACAGACAAAACAATACAAATATTAAAAACCCAAATAGTAACAAACAAAAACCTCCTTATATGGTTATACAGAATTTTGTCACCCACAAAGCTCTATTTTGATTTGATAACATCACTATCATCCACATTTTGTCAGCCAGTAATAGGAATAACCCTTCCTATCTAAACAAACAAAGAACTGCACAAAGATTTTGTATGTAGACAGTGATGGGCATTTATCAAAGAGTGAATCTCCCAAATTGTCTGTGTCACTGCAAAGGAAAAGGTAGGTATCAGAATCTGGCTCTCAAAGCATAGGTGAAAACACTTCTCTTCTAGTTCTTCAGCTGCAATCAGTGTTTGAAAGAGCCAGCTCTGCCTGGCATGAAGACATGCATCTACAAGTTCTGTTTGCAGACACAGACACATAACCATTCCATTGGCTGTTGTCAGCATGTTGAAATGTTGGGAACGACAAATCCCAGAATGATAAATTTAACTCTTGCTAGGCAACTCTTTCCATCGATACTCTCAGTTCCTTTTCCCACTTTTCTATATTGAGCAATGCTCCAAGTACAGAAATAAAACCCACAGTAAGAGGTATTCAGGAAGGAAATGTTAATTTTTTATTGATATGAAAGATGTTTATCTCACTCCACCCCAATATTTTCACTGGAATAAGAACTAAGAAACACAAGTGTACCAATAGAATTAATAAAGTCAGAAAATGTACCTCAAACAGTGACACTACCTAAATGTTATAAATTATTTCTTTTGTTCTGAAATCAAAATGTCCTCTTTAAGAAGCCTATGGTCCCTCGTGTCTCTAGCTGCATTGATAGTAGAAGGTGGCCTAGTTGGCCATCATCGGGAAGAGAGGCCCCTTGGTCTTGCAAACTTTATATGCCCCAGTACTGGGGAACCCCAGGGCCAAGAAGTGGGAGTGGTTGGGTATGGGAGCTGGGCAGAGGGAGGGTACAGGGAACTTTTGAGATAGCATTTGAAATGTATATAAAGAAAATATATAATAATAATAATAATAATAATAATAATAATAAAGCCTATGGCCAATGGATAGTTTACCAGACTCTAGTAGGCATATTTTGATGCTCTAAGTGTCCCAATGGTTACATATTAATTTAGTAGAGGATGAGGGAATTTAGACATAATCTGCTTATTTTATAATGGGAGTATTTAGTTTTTAAATGCCAAACTCTCACTTATCCATGGGGAATATCTGGATAGAGGTGAATGGCTTGATGAATCTGCAGGTCTGTCTTCTCCATGACCAGTTCTTAAATCAGTATCAGGAATCAAAACAGAACCAGCTTTCCTATAATTGAACATTGAAAGAACCAAAAAGTCAAACAAAATGGTAAATATGAACAACATTTGATCATATAAACAGAAACAAAATAAACACCTCTGCAAGTATTACAAAGGCTTGAATAAGTCTGTACATTCCTTGGAATGGATGCATAATCTATACAAAGAGTCCCAGTGTGTATGAGAAAATACATATGGTCCTATTTGGCATGAAGTTAACCTATAACTAGTACATTTGTTGCAAAGACATGGATTACTTAATTTGTTATCATTTTTTTTTCTGCATAGTGTTCAGAAGAATACCTCAAGAATGATTGTGCAGGCCTATTTACAACTAAAATGCTTGCCAGCAAACATAGATTGTCGCTTCTGCTTCTCCCATTTAAAAAACATGAGTTTTGTGTTCAAGTCCCCACTTGCAATTTCTTGCTGTATGATTTGGAGAAAGATTAATCTCTAGGTCTCTGTCTTCTCATCAACTAAATGGGTTATACTATCTGTCCTATTTTTCTATGATGCTTTGAGCATCTGGAGAGACACATATGAAAAGGAGCTGTGCATTCATCCCATTTGCAAAGCTTTGCTTTGGGGGCAAAAGAGAATAAGCAAAGTCCAATTTCAAAACAAAATTCTCATTTATTGGGCTCCTAAGGCAATAAGCCCTTAAATGACTAAAGATTCACAAGGAAGAGTTTTCAGCAGAAAAAGATTGAATGAAACAAGGAGCAGAATTTAAAGCAGTGAAAGGCAGGGACAAATGATCTGGCACAGGATTCTCATTATAGTTTTTTAAGTGATTAGACTTAGTGCTAAAATATGTGGTTTATTTTTAAACATACAGTTTAATTACAAGTGAGAGCCAATGTTTTTTCTTTCAGTTTTTCTATCAAAACACCATG
The DNA here is from genome assembly GCF_000001635.26 of Mus musculus. Classification (NCBI taxonomy): domain Eukaryota; kingdom Metazoa; phylum Chordata; class Mammalia; order Rodentia; family Muridae; genus Mus; species Mus musculus. The sequence continues at coordinate 341,907 of NW_019168531.1, forward strand.
GTTCTATAATGAAAATCACATCAGAATATAACCTGCCAGACATTTTTGCTGTAGTGTGTCTAGTCCATTAGCTAAGGGATACTTGAAGCATTTTTCTCTGACAATAAATTATCCTTCATTGCTTTACTACACAATCTTTGGGCTAATACTGAGTGGTGTGAGATGATTGCATCTGGACCCATGTTGGCTTCCTACATTTTCTGAAGAGACACCTTTGTGTTTTGGCAACTGAGAGGTAACAGACAGCAACTAACTACTGCTTCTTAACAAGGAGTATGGTAGAATCAAAGAAATTCTCTACCATGACTCATGTATTAAAGAACTCAGACATCTCTCAGGGGGAAACCATGAAAAGGGTATATTCACATAATCCCAGTGCAGTTCTCATGCAAATGAACACCCTCTATTCTTTTAGAACTAGAGCAGTATTCATATTCATACTCAGGCAGATAATAGATTCATGTTCTAACCCCAATGCACATATATCCATGGGAGTCTGCTAAAGTGGTAAAGCCAGTGGTACTCTGACTTAGTTTACATTATACTTTCCAGCCAGCATTGAATTGTTTTGTCTATTTTCTTTTGCTTGTAAAGAAAAAATGTTTTGGTTTTTGTTTGTTCCTTGTTTTTACGTCCTGACCACAGTTCCCCTTCCTCCTCTTCTCCCAATCCCTCCTCCACCAACTCCCCTCTACCCGCCGTCCCCTATCTAATCCTCCCCTGTTTCAGTTCAGAGAAGGGCAGGCCTCTTATGAATATCAACCAAACATAACCATATCAAGTTGCAGTAAGATTAGGTACACCCCCTTGTGTTAAGGCTAGAAAGGGCAATGCAGTATGAGAAGAACTGTCCCTAATACAAGCAGAAGAACGAATTTGAATAAAAGAAATGATGACTTACAGCTCTTCTTACCTTCTTCCCCTCCTACTTTATACAGTCATTCCTGTGGACTAGTAAAACTATCCAGATAGACATACTTAGGCCAAAGAGGAGACAGGAGTTGGGGTGGGGTCTGGAGAGAAAAGACTTTACATTTTTGATTTATTTTCATTTTACATGATGGGTAGTTGGAATCAAGTTCTGAATTCACAAGGAAGATAAGTCAGAAGCCACAGTAGATGTGATATATCCCGAGCTTTTGTCCCCGCCGGCAAGAACACACTCAGGACAACCGGAATCTTCTGCAGCAAAGCTTTTATTGCTTACTTATCAGGAGGGAAGACCCCGAACCGGGAAAATGGCGCTGCTTATATAGCCCGCAGCGTGACGTTTCAGCACCTGATGTGGCGTGACAGCTCCTGATTCATTGCTTGCCCATCACCCCATTACTACGCTGAGAGATGGGCAGTGACTAGGCGTGAGTTCACTCTTGCACTTGCGCATAAGGCTTGTTTACTAGTTAGGCACAGTGGAAGCCAGCGCCATCTTATAATGGTGATTGCTCACGGCACGCACGCGATTGCTCGCTGCAGGGCTCTCCACAGTGATATAGATGACAAATAGAAGTTCCAGAGTTCTTTGTGGCATTGCAACTAAAAGCTACACATCTGTATTGGAGAAGAGTTTCTTTTAGATTTCAAAAAGTGTTTTTCATATCCAGTACTCCATCTAATGATCAAAATGACCGTGTCCTAAGTATAAGAGAGAAAGTAATGATGTGGGAACCTTATGTTCCTGTCTTAGTCAGGGTTTCTATTACTGTACAAACATCATGACCAAGAAGCAAGTTGGGGAGGAAAGGGTTTATTCGGCTTACACTTCCATACTGCTGTTCATCACCAAGGAAGTCAGGACTGGAACTCAAGCAGGTCAGGAAGCAGGAGCTGATGCAGAGGCCATGGAGGGATGTTCTTTACTGGCTTGCCTCACCTGGCTTACTCAGCCTGCTTTCTTATAGAACCAAGACTACCAGCCCTGAGATGGTCTCACCCACAAGGGGCCTTTCCCCCTTGATCACTAATTGAGAAAATGCCTTACAGTTGGATCTCATGGAGGCATTTCCTCAACTGAAGCTCCTTTCTCTGTGATAACTCCAGCTGTGTCAAGTTGACACAAAACTAGCCAGTACACCACTCTTTTACTAAATGACGAGTCATGCTGACAATTTTTCACCAAGATACCATGCAAAATTCTATCTAAAACACTGGATGTTAAGCATGTTAAATCTTTTAAAAAATTCCTCTTTCTGGCCATTCAGAGCCACTGTTATTAAACAGCTATGTCAATACACAAAGGAACTGAAATCCATCTATTCTGTCCCCTAAGAACTCATCAGTTTATGGATCAATCTCTATAATGTACAAACCATGATTCTATATGTTGGTTACCTGATTCTATGTTAGTTATATTCTCCCAATGTGCTTGTGTTAGTTTGGATGAGAATGGCCCCCATAGGTTCATATATTTGAATGCTTGGTCCTCAGTTAGTGGATCTATTTGATAAAAAAAGAAAATAGGGAGTGTGGCTTTGTTGTAGGTAGTGTGTTATTTGCTTACTTACTTTTCTATTGCTGCAATGAGAAACCATGACCAAAGCAACATATGAAAGGAAGCATCTAATTAAGGCTATGCTTTCAGTATTAAAGCTGAGAATCTATGACTGTCATGGCATGGAATATGGCAGCAGGCAGGCAAGCATAGTACTGGAGCAGAAGCAGAGAGCTTAATGCTCAGCATCCTTAATCATCAGAGAAATGTAAATCAAAACAACCCTGAGATTCCATCTCACACCAGTCAGAATGGCTAAGATCAAAAGTTCAGGTGACAGCAGATGCTGGCAAGGATGTGGAAAAAGAGGAACACTCCTCCATTGTTGGTAGGATTGCAAGCTTGTACAACCACTCTGGAAATCAGTCTGGTGGTTCCTCAGAAAATTGGACATAGTACTACCGGAGGACCCCGCAATACCTCTCCTGGGCATATATCCAGAAGATGTCCCAACCGGTAAGAAGGACACATGCTCCACTGTGTTCATAGCAGCCTTATTTATAATAGCCAAAAGCTGGAAAGAACCCAGATGCCCCTCAACAGAGGAATGGATACAAAAAATGTGGTACATTTACACAATGGAGTACTACTCAGCTATTAAAAAGAATGAATTTATGAAATTCCTAGCCAAATGGATGGACCTGGAGGGCATCATCCTGAGTGAGGTAACACAATCACAAAAGAACTCACACAACATGTACTCACTGATAAGTGGATATTAGCCCAGAAACTTAGTATACCCAAGATATAAGATACAATTTGCAAAACACATGAAACTGAAGAAGAATGAAGACCAAAGTATGGACACTTTGCCCCTTCTTAGAATTGGAAACAATCACCCATGGAAGGAGTTACAGAGACAAAGTTTGGACCTGAGACAAAAGGATGGACCATCTAGAGACTGCCATATCCAGAGATCCATCCCATAATTAGCCTCCAAACGATGACACCATTGCATACACTAGCAAGATTTTGCTGAAAGGACCCTAATATAGCTGTCTCTTGTGAAACTAGACCGGGGCCTAGCAAACACATAAGTAGATGTTCACAGTCAGCTATTGGATGGAGCACAGCGCCCCCAATGGAGGAGCTAAAGAGATCTGCAACCCTGTAGGTGCAACAACATTATGAACTAACCAGTACCCCGGAGCTCTTGACTCTAGCTGCATATGTATCAAAAGATGGCCTACGCAAACACAGAAGTGGATGCTCACAGTCAGCTAATGGATGGATCACAGGGCTCCCAATGGAGGAGTTAGAGAAAGTACCCAAGGAGCTAAAGGGATCTGCAACCCTATAGGTGGAACAACATTATGAACTAACCAGTACCCCGGAGCTCTTGACTCTAGCTGCATATGTATCAAAAGATGGCCTGGTCGGCCATCACTGGAAAGAGAGGCCCATTGGACACACAAATTTTATATGCCCCAGTACAGGGGAACGCCAGGGCCAAAAAGGGGGAGTGGGTGGGTAGGGGAGTGGGGGTGGGTGGCTATGGGGGACTTTTGGTATAGCATTGGAAATGTAAATGAGCTAAATACCTAATAAAAAATGGAAAAAAAAAGATGGCCTAGTCGGCCATCACTGGAAAGAGAGGCCCACTGGACACGCAAACTTTATATGCCCCAGTACAGGGGAATGCCAGGGCCAAAAAATGGGAATGGGTGGGTAGGGAAGTAGGGGGGAAGGTATGGGGGACTTTTGGGATAGCATTCTAAATGTAATTGAGGAAAATACGTAATAATAAAAAATATTTAAAAAAAAAGAAAGAAAAGTAAGTAAGCATACACAATAGTGTCTGGGTTTGGTGGTTGTTTATGGGATGGATCCCAAGGCAGGGCAGTCTCTGGATGGTCATTCCTTCAGTCTCTGCTCTGAACTTTGTCTCTGTAACTCCTTCTATGGGTATTTTGTTCCCCCTTCTAAGAAGGATCGAAGTATCCACATTTTGGTCTTCCTTGTTTTTGAGTTTCATGTGTTTTGCAAATTGTATCTTGGGTATTTTGAGCTTCTGGGCTAATATCTATTTATCAGTGAGTGCATATCATGTGTGTTCTTTTGTGATTGGGTTATCTCACTTAGGATGACAGGAGCCTGCTAAAGCTGTCTCCTGAGAGGCTCTGTCAGTGCCTGACAAATACAGAAATGGATGCTCACAGCCATCCATGGGACAGAGCACAGGGTCCCCAATGAAGGAGCTAGAGAAAGTATACAAGGAGCTGAAGGGGTTTACAGCCCCATAGGAGGAACAACAATATGAACTAACCAGTACCCCCAAAGCTCCCTGGGACTAAACCACCAATCAAAGAAACACAGAGAACCTCAAGGCTCTAGCTTCATATGTAGCAGAGAATGGCCTAGTCGGTCATCAATGGGAGAAGCCCTTGGTCCTGTGAAGGTTCTTTGCCCCAGTATAGGGGAATGCCAGGGCCAGGAAGCAGGAGTGGGTGGGTTGGGGAGCAGGGGTAGGGGTAGGGGATAGGGGATTTTTGGAGGGGAAACTAGGAAAGGGGATAACATTTGAAATGTAAATAAAGAAAATATCTAATAAAAATTAAAAAATTAAAAATAAAAGTAAGTAAGATATAGATCTTTGTCCAACTCAGAAGAAAGATAAAATATATACACAATGGCCAAAGTGGGCAGGAGGGATATGATTCTGAGTTCAAGTACTGCTGATTGATTTGTTCTTGGAAATCTCATCCTTAAGTCCTCTGTACTAGAATGTGAAAGGCAATATGTAAAGAAAAGACTCAGGACAAGGTTCTTGAGTCCTCCCTACTAGAGAGTGAAAGGTGATTGTGAAGAAAAGACTCAGGGAAAGTCTTGGTAACTAAAAAGGAAGTGAAGAAAATTGGTTTCAAATTCATCTAAATTTCCTCAATGACCATAAGAATTGTGGTCAAAAGCAGAGAGAGAGAGAGGAAGTGGTTGAGCTAGGGTTGACTAAAATGCAGAGGACATGACAAGGTCACTGAGCAGAGTTAAGACATGCCAAGAAGCACCACTGACTCTGGAACAGTGGTTCTCGACCTATGGGCCTTGACCAATTTGAGAGTAGACTGACCCTTTCACAAAGTTCCCACAGCAGATATCCTGCACATCAAATATTTATATTATGATACATAACAGCAGCAAAGTTACAGTTATAACGTAGTAAGAAAAATAGTTCTGTGGTTGGGGGTTGCTACAACATGAGGAAATGAATTAAAGGGACACAGCATTAGGAGGGTTGAGAACCACTGATCTAGAGTTGGTATATATATATATATATATATATATATATATATATATATATATATATATATATATGTGTGTGTGTGTGTGTGTGTGTGTGTGTGTGTGTGTGTGTGCATGCGTGTATGTCCTTCAAACAATAGCTGGCAGCCAAGAAGAAGAATAGATGAAACAGGTGGTTGGTGGGATCTCCCGAGTTGGGGACTGTAAGATTTATCAAGAGTCCCAGAGGTGAGAATGAAGTTGAACAGGAGAACAGACTCAAATGGAGGCTTATGGGAGCATTGTCGGAATAGCTAATATTGGGCCTAAGGTTGAAGAGTCATCTGGAGAGGAGCTAATTTTAGCCTCCCCCAAAGTAAGAAGTCTGAACTACCCATTGGTATAAGTTATATACAGTATTTAGTATTTCAGTCATTTTTTAGTAAGTCATGAACCAGAGACAACACCCTGGAGAAAATCTACTGGACTATTATTAATATTGTGCCACATCTCCCCTTACTGGATAACTTGATGCTTGGTCTAATAGTACATTGAAAGAGAAATGTTTTTCACTGCTGTGGAAATAGTAATTCTGACTTCCAGGTCAGGATCACTGTCCCATGTAGATAGAAAAGCAGCTTTCATGCTCCAGTCTCATCAAAGAATCATGTTTTGTTCTTCACGTTTTGTGTATTCCTGCTTCCACTTGTTCATTGACTTTGGTCAGAACTCACTGTTGTTAACTGTTGACTTAGAGTGGGGAGCAACGAAGACACTTTCAACAATATGTCATCTGGTTCCCAGGTCAAAAAGAGCTATGGACAATCCATTAACTATTTCAAGGGGAAAATTGTGAAAGGAGGGTGCTTACCTCCTGGAAGTAAATGGACTGGAACAGGAAACAGAAGAAGGCAAAATAGGAAGCAAAGCTTGCCAAAGACCAGGACTTGTGAAAGAAAAAATTACAGAAAGGAGCTGGCTAGTTCAGGACCCCTCCTCCCTGCCCCATTTTCATTCTCTGGTTTTATGAGGATTTCAAACAGCTTCTAGATATGGTGCTGGCAATCTTTCAGATAAAGTTCACAGAAAACTACATACTTGTAAGGTCCCTGTGAAGCCTGCCTCAGTCAAGAGTGGCAACAATTGTCCCCTACAGCTGAGTGGAACACAAACCTCAGGGACTTTCCCCATCCAGGCTTTGAGTGCTTCAGACACTCAAATTGCTCCTTTGAGTGACAAAGACAGGCTTCTTTGTTAGTGTGGTTTCAACCAATCTAAACAAGTGTAGAGGTTGGGGTGATGACTATTATGAGTCCATCTGGAAGGGAAGACTAGGTCAAGGGGCAAAAGGAGAAGAAAGGTGTAAATGGAGATATACCAAGGCTAGCTTCCAATGAACTTTTGCCTGAAAGGCTGCTCTATGGCTTTTACCTCTTAGGAGTGTAGTAGAGGGACTGACTACCTTTCCTCTCCTTGTATCTTACTTTCTTTTCATCTTTAAACATGTTTTTATCTGTTTGGTACTAAAACCAACTAACCAGCCAGCCAACCAACTAACTGACCAACCAAAAAAACCAACCAACCAACCATCCAACCAACCAACCAACCAAACAAACAAAAACCCTTTCAAATCCTCATAAGCTGCAACATAATTTCTCTATCACTTTTTGAGAATAAGCTGTTTGATAGACTAGTTGAAAAGTCCTCGACTCTCCTTCTGCCTTTCCTATTTTTCCCACTCCTGGCACTCTAGATTGATGAACACCTGTATCTTGATTGAATTCTTGGGGAAGTAACCAGTGAACATGCTAAGTTATGTTATATATAGACATTCTTTGCAGTAATTGTTCCTTTTCTTTCTGAAAGTTGTCTGGGCTTTCAATGCATTATCCCAGGGGCTCTTCAGGTATCTGTGTTCTCACAGCTCTTTTCTTTGGCCCCCACTATGCTGCTCAATAGATCTTGCCACTCACTTCTGATTTCATTCACCGTCTGCCGATTCTACCGCCTCAGGTGTACACCTGAGATCACATACTCATCTGTTTCTCAGGCACTCTCAATTTCCAAGGCCACGCCCACTTCCTTCTTATTGGTCTCATTAAGAGCCAATAAATGAAGCTTATCTCAGTCCATCATTAGATTGCACATAGAGAGTGACAACAGCCTTTGTATCCAACCATAGCTGCAATTCTTCAAACATTTTCTCTCTGGACAGCCATCTTCCTAGTTATGATCCTATTGTGGCCTTGTTCAAAACTGTGAATCACACCTATTACTTTCAAATAAAACCTGAACTCTTTCAGCAGGCATTGAAAGCCCTTCGGTTTCCACCTGTTTTCACAGGCTTATATTCTATTAAATACCATTACTTGCCCTAGACTTCACACATAACTCTTTATTGATAACTTAAACCTGTCTTGTACTCTCCTACTGCCTGGCCTTGAAGCAACTGATTTACTTGCTAAAGACACTCTTGTCTTCCAGAACTCTCTAAGCAACATTCTGTTCATCCTCAAAAATTCACCTCAGATGTGATCTCTACCAAACTGATTTCCCTGGGTACAGTCAGTGTTTTCCTTTCCATATCACTTAAGATAACTATTTTGGGGGAAGAAATAAGCCATAGAGACCTAAATTAATCAGACCTGTCAGTTAAATGCAAAATCTTATTCATTCTTGTCATATATCGTCATCCTCATTCCCATCCCTGTCCCTTCACGGGCACCTTCTCTAATGCTGCCATGTAGGTACATGCTCTTTTTTTTCAAGATATCTATTTATCATATATCTATCAACTATCTATACTTGAGTGTACTTAAATCAAGACAAGTGTCTTTTAGCTATTTATATTTTAGCTCTTATTTCTCTAAGAGTGTCTTAAAGATCTATGTTGATAGTAATACAAGTACTTCACTGCTTTATGACCCATATATTATATTCCATTCCATTTGCTATACTTCACTCATATTGATAGACACCTACTTTGCCTGCATGCTATTATGTGACAAAATATGTTTCTGAAATCATTGAAAGTGTCCCATTGTTTTAGACAAATACATGCCCAGGAGTGAGTGTTGATAGAGTATATATTCAAATGCTACTATGTATACTTGCATCGCCACAAGTAATATATGGCTATTCCTTTTGTCTCCCTGCATGCTTGTAAACACTTGGTGTTGCCTGACTTTTTCATTGCTGTCAACCAGAAGAGTATAGAGAAATATATCACTGTTGTTTTAATTTTATTCCTTTGAATACCAGTAAAAGGAAAGCATCTTTTCAGAGACCTGTTGGGTAGTCTAGTTTCCCTTCTGTCTTCCCTGTCTTGTGAATATACTTTGCCCATTGTAACTATTATGATTTTGGTCTTTTTTCTTGTTAATTTACCAGAGTTCTTTGGATACCATAGAAACCAATGACTTCTCTCAGTCTATCATCTATCTGAGAACATTATCTATAATAATTCTTCATGGATTTGGAAATATTAAAGTTGATGCAATAAAATCTGTGAGTTCTATAAGTTTAGATTCATGGTTTGGGGGGGTCTTAAGAAGTCTTACACAATTTTAATTGATAAAAAACTTACATTTTATATTTTATCTTTCCAAACTCAGTGTTGATACAGTGATTCAAATGATAAACTGTTATATTTGTAATTTTATTTTCTTCACATAGGATATTTGATAGACACATTTTAAAATTTCCTCAAAATATTTTGCCGGTATTTTCATGGCAATGACATTTTATTTATAAGTTCTGACATCTTTTTATGATAAATCTGCTGGGTTAGTTACAAAGTGTATATTAATGATTTTATTTTTTAATTGTTGTGGATGGCCATTCCACATGTAGATTTTTGTTTTTTTGTTTTTTTTTGTTTGTTTTTTTTGTTTGTTTTTTGAGACAGGGTTTCTCTGTATAGTCTTGGCTGTCCTAGAATTCACTCTGTAACCCAGGCTGGCCTCAAACTCAGAAATCTGCCTGCCTCTGCCTCCCAAGTGCTGGGATTAAAGGCATGCGCCACCACTCCTGGCATCTTGGACTAAAATTCTTAATTTCTGTTTCTTAAGAAATGCTTAGAACATCTAAAGATTGTCTTTTGTCTAGTATACTTTTCTTTCCAAAGAAAGTACTTTGCCAAAGTAATGGCTCACTGAATACTGGTTAACTGAATTGAGAATACTTTATGAACACTTAATTGAATTGAGGAGACTATCAATTATACCATAAGGCTTTGGAAATTATTATCCATGTAATTTTATGGGAACAACACCATGCGATTTTCATTTAAAACTAAATTAGTAATGTTCTTTCAAATTAAATACTGGGTAAAAGTAAAATTTAAATTATTAATATTTTTTTATTTTTAAAGCATATTAATCATACATACATACACACACATGGAAAAAGGTCTAGATATAAACACATAGAAATATACACACCCATGCACACACACATAGATATATCTGTCTCCTAACCAGTAACAATAACACCTAGTATTAACTGAGTCAGGCTGGTATTAAGCTTAAGCATCCAAAAGGATGGTTTTATTGAATACCACCCCACAAAAACTACTCTTGGCAGTGCTTTATCTATGAAGAAAATGAAGCAATGAAGGTTAGATAAATACACATTCACTTATTTGAAAAGTGATAGAAGCACTGTTCAAACTAAGGGGATATGAGTACTGATTCTAAATGTAAAAGCACTGTCTTCAGTGCATGTATGTGCACGCATGAATGTAGTGCACACAAAGTTCAGAAATGCGCACTGAACCCCCTGTAACCAGAGCTACAGGTGGCTGTAAGCTACTGCACGCTGAGTCTGATTCCTCTGTGAGAACAGGAAGTGCTCTTAACCACTGAGCCACCTTTCCAGCTCAAGATTATGCATCGTTTTTTCCCTTTGCTTTCTTTTTTGTTAATTAATTTATTTATATTTTTATTTTAATTAACTTATTTTTTACAGTCCATATTTTATTCCCCTCCCCCGATCCACCCTCTGACTGTTTCACATCCCATACCTCCTCCCCACCCCCTACCCCACCTGACCTCTAAATTCACTGGGGCCTCCAGTCTCTTGAGGGTTAGGTTCATCATCTCTGAATGAACACAGACCAGGCAGTCCTCTGATGTATATGTGTTGGGGGCCTCATATCAGCTGGTGTATGCTGCCTGGTTGGTGGTCCAGTGTTTGAAAGATTTCAGGGGTCCAGATTAATTGAGACTGTTGGTCCTCCTACAAGAATCGCCCTTCTCCTCAGCTTCTTTCAGCCTTCCCTAATTCAACAATAGGGGTCAGCTGCTTCTGTCCATTGGTTGGGTGCAAATATCTGCATCTAACTCTTTCAGCTGTTTGTTGGTCTTTTGGAGGTCAATCATGCTAGGTCACTTTTTGTGAGAGCTCCATAGCCTCAGTAATAGTGTCAGACCTTGGGGCCTCCCCTTGAGCAAGATCCCACTTTGGGCCTGTTGCTGGACCTTCTTTTCCTCAGGCTTCTCTCCATTTCCATCCCTGTAATTCTTTCAGACAGGAACAATTATGGGTCAGAGGTGTGACTGTGGGATGGCAACCCCATCCTTCACTTGATGTCCTGTCTTCCTGCTGGAGGTGGAATCTACAAGTTCCCTCTCCCTAATGTCAGGCATTTCATCTAAGGCCCCTCCCTTTGATTCCTGAGGTCTCTGGTGCATTCTGGAGGGTCCCCCCAACCTCCTACCTCCCAAGGTTGCCCGTTTCCATTCTTCCTGCTAGTCCTCAGGGCTTCAGTCCTTCTCCCTTACCCAAAACAAGATTAGGTCCCCCTCTCCTCCCACTCTCCTCCCTACAGTCCACTTTTCCTCCCAGGTCCCTCCCTCCCTCCCCACTTGTGATTGCTTTCTTCTCTATCCTAAGTGGGACTGAGGCGTCCTCACTTGGGAACTTCAGCTTGTTGACCTTTTTGAGTTCCGTGTACTACATCTTGGGTATTTTGTACATTTTGGGGCTAATATCCACTAATTAGTGAGTACATACCATGCATGTCCTTTTGGATCTGAGTTACCTCAATCAGGATGATATTTTCTAGTTCCATTCATTTGCCTGCAAAACTCAGATTGTCATTGTTCTTAATAGCTGAGTAATATTCCATTGTGTACAGATTGGGAAAAACCTTCACTAACCCCACATCTGGGAGAGGGCTAATATCCAAAATATATAAAGAACTCAAGAAGCTAACCACTAAAAACTCAAATCAAAAAAAAATGGGGGTATAGAACTAAACTGAGAACTCACAACAGAGGAATCTCAAATGACTGAGAAGCACCTAAAGAAATGTTCAAAGTCCTTATTGATTAGAGAAATGCAATTCAAAATGACCCTGAGATTCCACCTTATACCAATCAGAGTGGCTAAGATCAAAATCTTAGGTGACAGCACATGTTGGTGAGGATGTGGAGAAAGGGGAACACTCCTCTATTGTTGGTAGGATTGCAAACTGGGACAACCACTCTGAAAATCACTCTGGAGGTTCCTTAGAAAATTGGAAATAGATCTACCTGAAGACCCAGCAATACCACTTTTGGGAATAACCCAAAAGATGCCCCACCATGCCACAGGGGCATGTATTCTACTGTGTTCACAGCGGCCTTATTTGTGATAGTCAGAAGTTGGAAACAACTTAAATGTCCCACAACAGAAGAAAGGATACAGAAAATATGGTTCATTTACACAATGGAATATTTATTTACATTTTAAATTTTCTCTCCCTTCCCAGTCTCCATGAACCCCCTTAAGCCCACCCTACCCCCTCAGTTTGCCTCTAAGAGGGTGTTTCCCCACCCAACAACCCTCTCCTTCCTCACCTCTCTAGCATCCCCCTTCTCTAGGGAATCAAGCCTCCGCAAGACCAAGTGCCTCCCCTCCCATTGATGCCAGATAAGGCACTCCTCTTCTACATATGTAGCAGGAGCCACAGACCAGGCCCTATATACTCTTTGGTTCGTGGCTTAGTCCCTGGGAACTCTGTGGGGTCCAGGTTAGTTGATATTGTTGTTCTTCCCATGGGGTTGCACTATCCTTCAGTTCCTTCAGTTTCCCCCTGTGCCAATGTGTTCCAGGATGTTTCCTACTTTCTCTTCCTTCTTTATCACTATGCTGAACTACTTTCCAATGTGATATGTGTGTTGGTTTGTTTGTCTTTGAAGCTTGGGAGAACAGTGCTCTCTTGGCTGTTCTTTTTAGAAAGCATATATCTTTGTGAGGAGCATTTTGTTGCCCTTCCAGCTGCCATCATTTTTAAGGATCTTTACCTGGAAGCTCCGGAGCAGAAAGGAATTAAGCTCCTCCTGTCTTTCTGTCAGATTGTTCCTATGGTCTAACTTCTTTTCTTTCTAAACTAATGGGTTGAAATACAGTTCATAATTTCCTTTTAAGCTTTTAAAAAGAATAATATTAGACTTATAGAAAATGCAGAAATTAGAATTCTGCTATCACCCTCATCTCCATCACCTGACTTGTCTTTGCACAACCATTATACATTTCCTAAATCTAAGAAGTTAACATTGGTATAATACTATTAACACTCCACTCTATTCATATCTTTAACAGCTTTATATTCATGCTTCCTGTACTAGAGAATCCAAATGAGGATTCTGTACCACAATAAGCAAAATTCATTTACATTTTAAATTGTGGTAACATACATAACATTCTTCCTCTTAGCTATGCTTAAATGTATAGTTCTGTATCATTAAGTCCATTTATATTGGGCAACCATCACTACCATTCATCATATTTTTAATGTTCCACAACTGAAACTAGCGAAGTGCATTTTTATAACAACAAAGAAAATGTGTAGTCCAGTGTAGCAGAAGCCAAAGAGAAACACTGCCATGCAATTAACAACTAAGTTGTAACAAGACCAGACAAAGGAATTGATTCATAATGGGAACCATGGAAACAGCTAAATATGAGTGGTTCATGTAGAAACATCTAGACTAGTTTAATGGCAAACTCTCCTAAAAAACAAAACAAACAAACAAACAAACAAACATCCCAAGTCTTTGGCAATATTCAGCTAAGCATAATAAGTGGAATCCATAGCCCAAACAAGAAGCTGCAAATGGTTTTTCGGAGAAGACAGTTTTGTGAAACTAATCCAAAAGGAAAAAGATCACTAAGAGTAATATGGAGACTCTATCTGTTTTTAGAAGCGAACCTTCAACCTTCATTTGATATATTTTCTGGAAGTTACCCAGCACTGTGCTTGGTACTTGAGTGAGTGATGAGGTGCCCAGTATGGATGTCTTTAGTGGTTCCCATGAACCTACCAGCATACCATTCACATATTCTATTCCATCAAGCAACTGTCAGAAGACCATACTGTCAGTTACCTGGTACTAGGGACAATCTTATAGTGACTAATGAGATCACATAGCTCTTGTTGCAAGCATTTGACTACATAAAGAAGGAGAAAGATGATCTAGTGTAGGAACATGTTAGAAATTCTCAGTCAGTGCTTCTTGGGATAGTAGTGTGCCGATGCATCACCTAGGGATCTCATTAAAGCACAGGTTCCCATTCAATAAGTTAAGGGTGATATCTAAGGCTCTGTACTTCTAACAAGCTCCCAGGTGATGCTGACATAAATGATCAATGGGTTTCATTCTAGTAGCAAAGAAGAAAACTAATATCTTAAAACTTGGCTTCATACTGGAATCACCTAGAAGCTTAAAAAAATTACTCATTCCAGGTTTCACTTCTAGAGGCTCTGATTTGATTTTCTCACTCAGGGCATGCTATGGACTGAATGGTATTTCCCTCAAATTCACATGTTGAGGACTTAACCCTGAATGTGACTATACTAAAGACAGGACCTTTACTGAAGAGATTCGGGTTAAAGAGGTTATAATGTAGAACACTGAACATACTAGGCATCAGACCTGTCTTCTGCATAAGAACACAACAGGAAGATAATTGTCTTACAAAGTGAGGAAGAAAGCACTCTCTAAACTTTTGCCGTGCTTCCATGCTGGCCTTAAATATCCACTCTTCAGAATAATAAGAAAAATTAATTTCAATTACTTAAACCATATAGTATTGTCTTAGTCAGGGTTTCTATTCCTGCACAAACATCATGACCAAGAAGCAAGTTAGGGAGGAAAGGGTTTATTCAGCTTACACTTCCATACTGCTGTTCATCACCAAAGGAAGTCAGGACTGGAACTCAAGCAGGTCAGGAAGCAGGAGCTAATGCAGAGGCCATGGAGGGATGTTCTCAGGGATGTTGCTCAGCCTGCTCTCTTATAGAACCAAGACTACCAGCAGAGATGGTCCCACTCACAAGGGGCCTTTCTCCCTTGATCACTAATTGAGAAAATGCCTTACAGCTGGATCTCATGGAGGCATTTCCTCAAATGAAGCTCCTTTCTCTGTGATAACTCCAGCTGTGTCAAGTTGACACAAAACTAGCCAGTACAAGTATGTAACTGCCTAAAATAGGATATGACCTAGCTGTCGAAACTCTCCTGGTGATTCTAATGTACAATTGGAACATCCAAAGCTCCACCCTAAATAATTGAAGTGAACAAGTTATCAAAGGTGCAGTCATTCATGCACCCACATTATCACAAACGTTAATAAATTTCCTTGTCAAAACATCAACTTGTATCACCACTTTGTAGTTGAGACAGTCTTGTTTGGTCCATGCTGGCCTCAAATTCTTGTAGCCAAGGACGACTGTAACTCCTTTCTGATCCTCTTGTGTCCTCCTTCCAAGTGCTGGGATTATAAGAGTTCATCCATCATGCCTGGAATCACATGCCCAATTCATTCCAGTGTAGATAAAAGTCCCTTTCCTATTTAATGGAGTCATGGAGTCATATCTACCATGGACACGTGTACCTTCCCCAAAAATCTTAGAGTTCATGTGATGTCTACAAAGAGATGGTGCTCATATTACCTTGGAGTTCTGCCTATGGATAGTGTTACGATTTGTATCTTCTGTTTGCTGGCTGCACTCTGGATGTGACTGCCTTCCCACTCAGCATGTGGGAATCTCATGAAAAATGAACCATTCCCCTACGTTTTGCCAACACTTTTGCTTCCCTTCTGGGAGAACAATATGAGAGCTATTTCCCACTATTCTCAGATCACATCAAGCATCTTTGTACTTCCATAACATTCATAAGTTCACTTTTAAGGAGCATTTGATTTGAGAGGCCAAGGATCAACATTGAGTGTGGTCAGGAAAGAATAGACTTGATTCAAATCAAGACTTTTACAGAAAAATCAATGGATGAGAGCAAATGAATCGAAATCTCTCATCAGACATTTAAAAATTATAAAAACATGCTAGAGGCAGTCAGTTTCTTCAGGCTATGCTTGGGCTAACTATACCACATTGCCTCAAGTTCAGGGCATCTGAGCATAGACACCTGTGCACTTGCCCTGTTGAAAGACACAGCTGTTGAACATCTGATCTCGAAAGTGACCTCTAATCATCGTACCTTCTTTAAATGCCGAGAAGGTCGAGAGAAGCTTCACTTTGAGAGGGCTCTGGAAAGGAATTCAAAACTTGGTCAATATGGTAGTAGCATAGTGATTAGGTCATAAAAAGTGTTTGAAGGTGTTGAAGTGGTTAATATTGGTGAACTTCAGGTTGTCTCAACTGTCTGAAGCACATAAAAAAAGAAGAATGAAGATTCTTAACAGGTTTATGCTTTGGTAGATAGCTCCAAAAACTCGCCAGAAAAATAGCCAGCTTAAATGGTCATAGTAATTGGCTTGATCCAGAACAAAGACATGTCTACTTTCAGAAGCCTTTAATATACATTCTGGATGCATCAAGAAACAGTAAAAAAAAAAAAAAAGATACTCCAGGGAGAACGTTCATATGCAACAAAATATAAGACCTCCATAAATTCCCAGATCCCAATTGTCAATGTTAAAATATTTTCTTTGCCTGTGACAGAAATAAGTTATGAGGTGCAAAAATCATAAAGGAAAATACATTAGAACATGTGATAAGATAAAAAAAAATTCCAAAATTTTATCACTCTACATATAAGAAGTATTTTATTTTAACAGAAGGGCACATGTATATATGAGTATGTGGTCACATGAGACTAGTTCAATAACATTACTATTGACCTTCTCCAAGAAGCCTCCTTCACCAATCTGAAATGTGATTCTCTCTCTCCACAGACATTTCCAATAGAAATTTCACCACTTTTGTTGCGAATTAGCCCAATTAAACAGCGCAGAGAATATACCATAATCAGCATTTTCAAGACTCACACTCAAGAGACTCTAGATCTGGTTACATGTGTTAGATTCCACCCTACTCCCATAAAGCTGTGGCTTATTGGTCAGTATCTTGGCATTTAGCAAAAACATCATGACCCTGCACATGCCATGAAGTTGATCACTCAGCACACTTACACGGGGAAGACAGGGGACTTCCTGTGAAATAATATTCTGTGGACATACGTGTGAACCTCCTTAACAGAAGGCACAGATTGCACATTTCAATATTTAAGTAGACTTAAAGGGCAAACTTTCTACCTTGTCTTCATAGGGTGCAGCTTTTCATAGTGGTATCAATTGTTATTTTGGCTACTGTTATATGAATTCAGTGTAGACTCCAAAGACTAAAAGGACAAACTTCAAACTCCAAAGCCTATAACATAGTCTGGATCATAGTTTGAACACATTCTAATTTGTCAGCAAACCAAAGTCTGGTGGAGGACCTAAGAATTGAGAGGTCAGTATAAATTTTTGACAAAGGCTCTACCAGCATGCTAATTAACTGCATCAAAACAGCCAAGAAGGAGATAAACCTGTTAGATCTTTGCTGCTGCTGTCTTTGTTTTCTTCTTTTTCTTCTTTTTCTTCTTTTTCTCTGTTTCTGAAGCACTGATCATTTGAGTGCCTCTCTGAACAACTGGGTGAGAAATGATTGTCTTTCCTACTATCTCAAAATAGGTCTGGGACCATTAATTGTTCTATCTCCATTTTCTGAATGTCTTTCCTGTCTGATAGTGTCATAGCTATATTGGCACTTATGCAGTGTCAATTAGTAGCACTTACTAGCTAATATGCTCATGGGCAGATAGCCTCTGCAGGCATCAGTTGTCTTACCTTCTGTTTGGGGATAGTGGAGGCATGCTTGGGATAGATTAGTCAACATTGTTATAAGGACTGGATGAGCTAATTCATTTGTATCAGTTAAAGTTCTTGACTGTAAGCAACAGAAATTAACTCTGCATGTGTTTATATATATATATATATATATATATATATATATATATATATGCAGCAGAGGTGGCCAAACTCTTTCTGCTAATGGCCAGATAGTAAATATTTTCAGCTCTCCAGGCCATACTATATCTGATGCAACTATTCAAGTCTTCCATTGTAGTACAAAAGCAGACAGAGAAAACATTCATGTGTCTATGTATGATGGTGATCTAAAACCCCTTTATTCATATAAAACCTTAATAGGCTAGATTTGTAGTTGCCAATCTGCAACATAAAGACTTCCAGAATGGGTAAATGAATGACAGAATCTGGCCAGAGTATCATTGTCACAACTAACACTGCCTAATACTGTGATTGAATTTTGTCTCACCATATTGGCTTCAGTTGGTTCAGACTGAAAGTCCTACAGGATGCATCTTGTTGACTCAGAATAAGTCCTGTGCCCACATTCTAGTCACTCAAAGACAGAGATGGGGAGTATCTGGCTTCTACTATGAGATGCAGGATCCAACTTTACACTAAATGTCACATAATTGGAGAATCTTTCCAAACCTGAAAGACAGTTGGATGCTAAGCAATTACAAATGACAAATACCCACGATGTCCCACAAAGTTCTTGGCATACTGTCTTCCACACAGAAAGTTTTCAGTGATTATAACAGCAGGAATGGCAAAACTTATCTTAGCAATCAGAGAGTTGGCACAGTGCCTGATTCACATGGGTGCCTGGCAACAAAATGCCTACTGTGGTTATTCCTTCTCATAACTGCCCTACTCCCAGTTCCCAAACTGAGTTTCAAAGCCAATTATTCCCTTTAATTTTATCCTCCGATTTCTCATTGCCTGCAGACCATTTTTACTGAGATGGGAGACTGTCCCTTGAACCAGTTTATAATCCTGAATACTCATTGCTCTTCTTTTTCCTACATAAAACTTGAGGCCTCAGACATACTTCCTGTCATTACATCTGCACTTCTGGCATGAGGCATGGAAATAGTTTACAAATGTGTCTTCTTGTTTCTAGTTTCTGCTTCTGTTATCCCGCACTGTTGTCAACTCACTTCATGCATAGAGGCCAGATTCAGAGTTCCTGGAAGTAAAGTGTACAGGCCAGCAAACTACTCAGAAACCTCTGGTGCCTTTGTGTATTCAGAGCAAATTACACTGAGGTTTTAAAATGGGCTTCAGAGACTCCACGGCCTCCCTGAAGACTGTATGAAGAAGTAGGGCATCAATGCATGATTTTTGGTGACAGGAAAGGAGATATGTAGCTTTCACCAGACTCTCAAAAGAATTCATGGTACCATATATTTAACTGATGACCTAAGGTGGTGGCATAACTTTTGTGTATGTTTTATAATTTACTAGTTTTATAATATATTAATATATTAGTATAAGTATTATATATATAATTGGGGCATGCTCACTTTTGACACAAATATTTTGAGACTACTATTACAAAGGGTCAAATGAAAAGTCCTCTGCTCTTCACTCTCTGGTAATGAAGCTATCTTTTTCTATTCTTTTTTCTTATAAAAATTTAAATTTATTTTATGTGTATGGGTGATGTGTGTGTGTCTGCTCATCACTTGTGTGCCTGGCTCTCTGGCTCCCAGGGAGGCCAGGAGAGGGTGTTAGATTCCTCCCTGGAGGTGGAGTTACAGATGATAGTGAACAGTCATTATGGGTGCTGTAATTGAATTCAGTCCTCACAAAATATAGCCAGAGCTCCTAACTGCTGAGCCCTCTCTAGCCTTTACCCTTATCTCTTATTTGAGTCCTCCATACATATTACAGGTTCCTTCTCAGGTCTAAAACAAGGTTTGTGTGCTGTGTATGAAGTCATTCTCTTCTGTACACACTAAAAATATACTCATTTTTTAAGGTTTTAGGCAAATTCCTACCTTTATTCAAAAGCCCAACTGGACTGTCCCATCTGAAACACCCAGTGCAAGCCTTTCTCTACAGTACTTGTCACCAAACTTAACTGTGTTCTTTGCATGTTTTACAGACTTATCTCCCACAACTAGAAAGCATACGTGTGGAGTGCCGGGTAAGATGAAAGATTAGATACTGTCTCTGTGTGGCCTGGTACAGAAGAGTAGGGAATCAGAATAAATATAGGTTTTTCCCAGAGAGAAAAGGAGCAGAACATTAGAAACTTGTAAAGAGGGATAGGTCAGCTGAAAAGTGTGGGAAAGAATGGAGGGAGGCATCACGCTCATTAAAGGAAGACTGTAGAAATACTTTCCATATCCTTTATAGGACCTACCACAGAGCTTGAATTAGTGTTTGACAAAGACTCCCTGAATGGAGACAAAGCAATAAGCTGCTTGCAATGCAATGGAATGGACTCCTCCCATGTTTCTTCCAATTATAAAGCTATTGGCTGGCAGGGTGAACGAACTCCCATGAAGTAATACTGATGATCTAGAAACCAGGTGTCAAAGAGTAAAAGTCCAAGCAAAATCCTGTTCTGTCACCTCATAGAACTTTGTCCTTCTAGTCTGTTTCTCCAGGGGTCTCAGTTTTCTGTTGAGACTAATTTGACAAATGTATTTCAGGGGAAAGTATTAATGACTGATAATGTATTTAGTGCATAACCTCATTGCAGATAATGGCTGAAAAACCATAATGGAGACCTTTGCTGGAGTGATAGAGAATTATCAGTGTAGGCACTAACAGGATCTGGGGGAGAGCTGGGCTTGCTGTTTTCTTATACACTGCACATCACATTCCAAAAAATGAAGAGTCAAAAAAAAAAAGGTAAATATGGCATCAGGAATTTCTTACCACACCAAGAGACCTTCAAAGTGTCTCTCTGAGGTCAGAGAAAACTCTGTAGTCCTATTAGTCAAATTTCTCTCTGTTGCTGCTTGCCTCCCATAACATTTGCCTCCTCCTTTCCAGGAGCCTGCAGTTGTATAAAATACAATCCGTGGTTAAAATACCCTTTATTGTAAGTTCCAGGTGGTTTGCAAGACATGAAACTCGAAATACAATATCTCAAAATCCAAATAACTCTATGTTTGAAGCTAGATTTACTGTGATGGGTCACGACCCCAAGACTGGAAAATTGTGCAAATGAAACTTCAGGATCATAGAAAGAAAAGTCGATCCCTTCCCATCTTTGTTTGGCAGGAAGTCCAGAGGATCAGAGAAAAAGCCAGCTGGTCAGGTCAGGAAATTGTAAATTTCCAAACAATTTCAAATTAGCTTTCAAGTATTTTCTCGATGTGTAGCACTGCATTTTACTTAGTCTTTTGGATGCTAAAGGAGCTTTGGTAGCTACAAAGATTAAGAACTTCCAACAACTTTGAGAGGGATCCAGTAGGAGGAAATAACGTAGTGTTTAAAAACTTCCCTTTACTACCAAGTGGTGGGTGAGCATCAGGCAAACATCCTGAGATGAACTCTATCTATCTCAATTCCTCATGGCTACAGTTTATAAAAATAATTAATTCTAACTCCCTTGTCATTACTTACAGGATCTAAAGAAATTCATGGGCTGTCACCCTTTCCCTGAAGCACCATTCTTTTGTGCACATAGTCTCCTAGTTCATTCTGCTCACTCTCTGGAGGACAGGAGCCTTTGTCTAGAAAATCCTTTCCTCTATAGTATAATCAGGGCTGAAGTGACTCCCTGGACCTGTAGAACCCCTCCCAATGCCCATACTTCCTGCCTTGAGAGCTCAGAATTCATGACCTAGCAGATGAATGAATTACACACTTGGTCAGAGATTAAGCCAGGTCCTTTGTAAGGCAACCTCTGAGGTCCGGGGGAAGATTTGACCTGTCAGGATCTGTGTTCATCCTGCCTTGATGAGAGCCAGAGCAAAGCAGCCCTGGCTGTACAGTCCCACACCCTGGGGTGTGAGAATCAGCAAATTGCAGAGGAGTTGGCTATTGTCCTTTCTTTCATTGTCCAGAGCCCAGGCTACACTGTTTAGTGGATTCTCACTCTAGAGGGTGAGCTCATCTCTTGTCAGGCAAACCAAGAAGGAAAGGCCTCCTGAGCAGAGCTTCTACCCTAAAGGGAGTTTGGTCTACCCAGAATCCTACTTGGGGAAAGGGGATCTGAGATGAGAAGAGAACTTTTCTTCCTTGGTTTTAAACCTAAAGATTTAGGTACAACTAGTAGACTGAGAATATCACTTGAAAAAAAAATTCCACTTTGAACTGGCTCCTTAACACTCCAACTATATATTCTGGGAAGGTAAATCACTTCACAACAAAAATCTCCTCAGTTGCCCGCAGGATAAAACTCCTGCATTAGCGCACTCCTCACGTTAACCTTATGTTTGCTCCAGTGTATCTTCCTCAGGGACAATTACCCCAATGCCCTAAACAATTTCAGATTCTCATGCTATGGTCTCCAATCTTAGTGTTACCATAATTTGTCTATATTTAATTTATTCATCTAGTCAATAAATCTTTATTTCACATTTACTGGCTCAGGTCCAGGCTCTGTAGCTACAATAGTTAATGAAACTGACCAAGTTCCCTGTCATCATGTACTTTCCTTCATAGTAGAAGAGACAAAAGAATGGTAACAGTAAATTAAAGTTCAAGTTTGAAATTTTATGACCACAATATTTTACATGAATATTCTATGATGTTCATGAATAGCTAATTATTTCTACTTCTTTCTAGTTTAAATAAATCTGACATTATCCCACAACAACAAAATGGTCATGAACAAAAGAATCATCTTTTATCTGTTGTCACTGTTATGTCAACAAACACATGCACATAACACTACTCCTTTTTTTTTTTTTTGTCTGTGCTAGGGATCCAAACATTGCACTGTTTGCAACTTGATAATAACATTTACGTTTCTGAATTGTGATGATTAATCTCCTGGGCTCCTGTTACCCAGTAGTTACCTACCCAAAAGGAAGTACTATGCCTGAATCATCTTTGCATTCCCTAGAACCTAACCAGATGTTTAAGAACTATTGTTGAAATGAAAATCCTGGATTCCTATCATCAGTGTTGAGACCTTTCAGTGATTTTCATGTAGAGTCTAGGAAGAACAGATAACAATGATGCACCCTTGCCAGTTGAGTCCAGGTCAGGCTGGGATAGATCACTAAGCCCCCTCTCAGCCCATTGGGAGTGTTGTTCTATGATTTGTGAGTTTCTGTGGGCCCTGTCATTTATTTGCTCAAGGCAGTTATTGGAGATTATAACAAATCTAATGAGGACTCTTGGAGAATAGACTATAGACATTTACAGAATTGTTTGATCCACTAAAGCCTAAGGGGGAAAACATTTATTTAAAAAAAAGTTCTTCCAAATAGCTAGAGGCAACATTCCTGCCTCATAAAATACAGATAAGCAGAGATGACACAAACTATTTCTTGGCTGTTTGAAGACTACCTGGATCTCTGAGTCATTTCCTCATAGAACATTTTCCACTGTCTATAAGTTGCTTAATTTGCTCCCAGGGATATACCCCAATTTTTTATGGATAATTTTTCTGATCATATATAACTCTCCCTAAAAAAAAAATAATACCACAAAAACTCCAGGTAGCAACAAACTATCACTAAGACTTTGGTGGGTGTCTGTAATCTTAGTCTCACACTTAAATTTAAGGCAAATCACTTTCAGTATTCTCTGATGTAGCTAAGTAAAGTCTCAACAAAAGAGGTCCTGGATAGCTGCAAGATTCCAGGAGACTGTTTTTACAGTTCTAGTGCTAATATAGTAGAAATCAATTTGCTGATATACAAGAAGAATAATGAGCCCTTCTTAAGGAAGAAAAGTTTTGTTTGGATCCTCACATTACACAGTTCACAGACTTTTATAAATCTTGTAACAGCAGTTGTGGTAACACCAGTGGGCACTGTGAATACATATATGCTGGTAAGCTCTTTTTATCTGGGAGAGCTGTGTAGAATGGAAGACGCTTCAGAGATTGGTATATGCCAGGGTTGTCATGCTGGACTGGAGAGGTAAGAAGACTGGAGGGAAAGTTAAGCTCGGAGGATCCCAGCAGTGAGGTAAAGCATTTTGTTTACTTTGTTATATCTAGGCAAATCTGGAATTCCTAACTCTAGTATTTTTTTAAAGCCACACTGGAAAATGGTGCCTTGGGAGGAGAAAATTTTGGCCAAAATTTGTAGAAATTCTTCTCTAGATATGCTAGGGAAGCCTAACATAGAAGCTGCATACTTACAAAGAGCTCTCAGTATCAGCTTTGCTGATTAGTCAAATCACTAAGTTCCACTGAGAAAAAGAGAGAGAGAGAGAAAAAAAAAGAATAGCACTCTTGAATGGAGGGGATCCTACTTCCTGAAGAAAGTTGACCAGTTCTCTCTGTTCTAATGACCTGCTGTGTGAATTGGACCAAGGAGAGGATCTACATAATCTAGAAGGACCTGGTAGTGGCTAGGGTTTATCACTCTAGTAATTCTAAAAAGCAAAGCAGAATTTCCTAAAGGGAAGGCCTGGATGGAGGAGGGGAAGATGGGAGAGCCTGAGAGGGAGAAATGAGATTCACTTAAGATTCTAAGTAGAAAAACATACTTGGCTTGTCCTCCCAAAGGCCCGCTGGATGCAACACAGCATTCAGATGCTCCTGTCTCTTCTCTTTCCCTTAATTTTGTCCATATCCTAAGTCTATGAGTCTTGAGTCTGATTTTCAGTTCTCTCTTGGTTCTTACAACATAACCTGTTAACAAACCTTGAGTCTGCTTGCTAATGTTCGTTCATTATACCTGTCAGCCAGCATATTTGGCCTCCCTGGAAACCCAGTTTCTTATGATAAAAATCATCTATAGGCAAAATACCTGTAATATAAACATACAGACTTTGAACAATCTATAAAAGTAGGGTAAATGTCAAAACCTTGATAGAAAATTAGTAATTAATCCTCACTATCAGAGTCCTGGCTACTATGAAGTCATCAGAAGATAGAAGCAGAGGAGAGTGGGGTATTCTTTACGCATGCTATCCAGTGAAATCAGAGATTTGGCCAACTTTATGTGAGCATAAGCAAGCCCATCCTTCTTTGAATCTCAGCTTCCTTATTTGAAAACAAGGGTTGTAATAAATATATAACTGTAAGTTTTCTGAGAGGGCCAAACCATATTTAACTTGAATTAGTACAAGATAATTTTTTCCTAGTTGATTGCTATAATTCTATTTTACATTGACAAAATAGTTTCATTTTAAAATTAATTTTTAATTCAGCTTAAATTGAGGACCAATCTGAAGATATGTATTTAGTGAAATAAGAAGTGCAAATTAGTTCTAGTGTTTCCTGGGAACAGGGAACCACAATTGAAGAATTGCCTCCATCAGACTGGCCTGTGGACAATGGGTAATGAATGGTAGGGGAGGGCCCAGTCCATTATGAACAGTTCCACCACTGTGCAGTTGGTCCTGACTTGTTTAAGGGGAGCTGAGCAACTTAGTCAGCAGAATTCTCCCATAATCTCTGCTTAAATTCTTACCTCCAGGTTCCTGTCCAGAACTCCTGCCTCAGTTTCCTTCAATGACAGACTGTGATAGAGAAGTATAAGCCAAATAAACACATCCTTTGCTATTGCTGCTTGTTTTCATTTCAACTTGTCATAAGTCAGAATCCCTGAGTAGGGAGCATCACCTGAAAAACTGTCCTGACTGCCTTAATTGATGCTGGAAGACCCATGCTGATTGTAGGTGAGACTTTCTGGTAGTGGTCCAGGTAAAAGAGGGTATGTTTTTGCTCACTTGGTCTGCTGCTCCTTTGCCTTAGAGTTCACTTAGCCTATTACAGGAGTTCTTCAAGAAAAATCCAGATGTTCAGTGCCAAATTGGGACTACTTAGAAACTGGGATATCCAACCTCAAGGACCCAGTAACTACTGAGTTCTAAGCCTCTCAGTGGTGATTTAGTTATTGTTACTACTTTAAGATAAGCTGACTTAGCAAACACACACACACACACACACACACACACACACACACACCCTCCTTTGAGTCTGAATTACAGAAGGACCAAACTAATAATATATTCTCCAATTATGATTTTCTATATGAGTGAAACTGTAGACTCTGAAACTATTTCACAGTTGCATGATTTGAGGTAAAATGTTAGGAAAATAAAAGGGGAGGGGTAGTGTTGACAGAGACTTAATCCCAGATGTTTTATTATTTTAGTTTTCATTTTTTCTTTATTCCTCATATTACAACCCAACTGCAGTTTCTCCTCCTTCCACCCCTCCCAGAAACCCTCCCCCTCCCTCCCTCCAGATCAAACAGAAGATCTTTTCATTCAGATTCCCTCAGCAATTTGGAGACAAATATCACATTTTTTATGAAGTTAAGATTTGGAAGGCTCACTTTTGTATGTAGATTCTATAGGAAAAGCTTTAATTCAAAGTCTAGAAGTGAGACTAGCTTGTTGATCTTTTTGAGTTCTGTGGACTGTATCTTGGGTATTCTATATTTTTGACTAATTTTCACTTATTAGTGAGTATATACCATGCAAGTCCTTTTGGATCTGAGTTACCACACTAAGGATGATATTTTCTAGTTCTGTCTATTTGCCTGCAAAACTCAGAATGTCTTCATTCCCAATAGCTGAGTAGTATTCCATTGTGTAAATGAACCACATTTTCTGTATCCTTTCTTCTGTTGTGGGATATCTAGGTTGTTTCCATCTCCTGGCTATCACATATAGGGCTGATATGAACATAGTGGAGCACATGCCCCTGTGGTATGGTGGAGCATCTTTTGGGTATATGTCCAAGAGTGTTATAGCTGGGTCTGCAGGTAGATCTATTTCCAATTTCCTGAGGAACATCCAGATTGATTTCCAGAGTGGTTGTACCAGTTTGCATTCCCACCAACAATGGAGGAGTGTTCCTCTCTCTCCACATCCTTGCCAGCATCTGCTGTCACCTGAGTCTTTGATCTTATCCATTGTGATTGGTGTAAGGTAGAGTCTCGTTTTGATTTGCATTTTTCTGATCACTAAGGACTTTGAACATTTCTTTAAGTATTTCTCTGCTATTCAAGATTCTTCTGTTGTGAATTCTTGATTTAGATCTATACCCCATTTTTGTTTGGTTTATTTACATATTTTAGATACTAGCCCTCTATTTGGTTGTTGGGTTAGTGAAGAGGTTTCCCCCAATCTGTAGGTTGCCAATTTGTCTTATTGACTAAGTTCATTGCCTTACAGAAGCTTTCCAGTTTCATGAGGTCCCATTTATTAATTCTTGATCTTAGAGCCTGAGCCAATGAAGTCCTGATTATTCCTCCCTGTGCCAAGAGTTCATAGCTCTTTCCCACTTTCTCTTCTATTAGATTCAGTGTATCTGGTTTTATGTTGAGGCCATTGACCCCCTTAGACTTGGGCTTTGGGCTGAGGGCCAGCAGAAAGAATGGAAACAGGCAACCTTGGGAGGTAGGAGGTTGGGGAGACCAACCAATGGACACCCAACCAATGGACAGAAGCAGCTGACCCCTGTTGTTGAATTAGGGAAGGCTGAAAGAAGTTGAGGAGAAGGACACCCTGTAGGAGGACCAGAAGTCTCAATTAATCTGGATCCCTGAAATCTCTCAAACACTGGACCTCCAAACAGGGAGCATATACCAGCTGATATGAGGCCCCCAACACACATATAGTAGAGAACTTCTGGGTCTGTGTTCATTCAGAGATGATGCAACTTAACCCTCAAGAGACTGGATGCCCTAGGGAGTTTAGAGGTCAGGTGGTTTTGGGTGGGGTGGGGACATCCTTGTGGAGACACATGGGCACGGAGGAGGTATGGGATATGGAAGAGTGGACTGGGAGAGGAATAAAGTCTGGAGTGTAAAAAAAATAAAAGAAAGAAAAAGAAAGAAATAAAGAGAGAGAGAGAGAAAGAAAGAAAGAAAGAAAGAAAGAAAGAAAGAAAGAAAGAAAGAAAGAAAGAAAAAAGAAAGAGGGAGAGGGATGGATGGATGGATGGATGGATGGATGGAGGGAGGGAAGGAGGGAGGAGGGAGTATGGGAGAGAGGGAAGAGGGGGAGATGGAGGACAAAAGAAAAAAAGAAGAAAAGAAAGGTCACTACTAGGAAGCCTTCCTAATACATCTTCATCGGAATGTTGATTAGCAGGAGAAACTTTAAGATGTAAACATGTTTTCTAAACAGAAGCATTGACTGTTCGCTCTGAAGCAGATGAGATGCAGCTGGTAGGAAAATGATAATGCCATGGAGCACAAATATACCCTTCTCCTGATTGTTCATTTCTAATAATTATATTATTTAATGGATAATAGTGGTTTTCATCTTACAAACCATTTAACACTGAATCTAAAGAATCATTTTGGAATTAAATTTTAGGCTATCAAGCCAACCAAAACAACTAGTAGCAAAGACTTCTAGGTTCTTGTTGTAAGGGAACAGTAGAATATGTTCCTCTCTTCTCTAGTGAAATTGTGAAGAATAAGATTTTAGAAACAGTCTGAAAATGCTTTCAGTGTTATCATAGTTATTAAACACAATCTTGGTATAGAATAAACTCTATTAAGAGTTTCAGAGATAAGTACAAGGAAAAAAGAGAAGAAGAGAAACCCTAACAAAGGCACACATTCAGGAATTTTCTAAGAATAAGAGCAAAGATTGTATTTATTAACCAGACCTATATTCTAACAGTAGACCTTGCTAAGCTAGACTGAATTGATTCAATGAATGGGGTGCTATATCTTCCTTCTAATCAGGTGGCACAGAACACCAATGTCTACAAAATATTCAAGTCCTACTCATGAGAAAATAAGTCAAATATTAGCTTTCGATGTAATTATTAAACAAATCAACAGGTTAATCGAGTTTATGGAACTGGACACAAGTATTTTTTTTCCTACACTCCAAACCTTACCCATGAATGCTGTGAACTCTAAAACCTATAGTAGAATCTCTTGGCTACGTCAAAGAAGAACATGTAGGTGCTGGTACAAAACTGATTTTCAACTCAATGAGTGGTGTAATAGGGACCTGTCACCTATTGTTTCAGATAGATTAATAACTTTATGTGGTCAATGAATAAAGATATAGGTCAATAAGCTATTAAAAGGAAAAGAAACATTTTGCAAATTAGGCAAACAAGCCTTTTTGTTTGAAGAAGGTTTAATTAATTTGGGGTGATGGAAGTTGATTTTGCTGTATATGTCCCCAAATGCCCTACAGTGATGCTGGTTTTGTAGCTTAACCCAACGTGATTAAAACTGTCTTTATATTTATGATAGGAAAAAAAGAGAAACATTAGTTCAACAACGAGTTTCTTCTTTTTAGTGGAATTAATAACTTGGGCTCTGTGAATCTTGAAAAATCTCAAGAGTTAAGAATGATTCCAGGTTGCTATTTCACTGGAGGTCTCAACCAGTGCAATGATGCAAGGAAGAAATAAAGGCAAATAAGATTGAAAAGGAAGAAATGAAGATGTTTAAAGATGCTATGATGATAAAAGGGACCACATGAAATTGAAAAGCTTTGGTAAGGCAAAGTACATAGTCAATAGGACACCATAGGAAGAACAACAATATGAACCAGCCAATACCCCAGAGCTCCCAGGGACTAAACCACCAATCAAAGAGTACACATGGAGGAACCCATGGCTCCAGCAGCATATGTAGCAGAAGATGGCCTTGTCAGACATCAATGAGAGGTCCTTGGTCCTGTGAAGGCTCGATGCCCCAGTGTAGGGGAATGCCAGGGCCAGGAAGCAGGAGTAGGTGGGTTGGGGAGCAGGAGGAGGGGGGAGGGAATAGGGGACTTCCAGGGGAGGGGGAACCAGGAAAGGGCATAATATTTGAAATGTAAATAAAGAAAATATACCACAAATTATTAAAGAAAACCACTAGCAATAAATAATTCCTCATCAATTCTAGCACTAACATTTAATAAATTTTTATTTCATAAAATACGTCCCTGATTCAGTCTAATAAAGATCAGCACTGAGCATATTCATGTCCAAAGTTTTGTATAACAATGATGCAGCTCATATATACAGAACTAGTTTTAGTTACTGGGCATTTAAATCTTTAACCCCAAATTCACGGAACTGTGTAGATATACTTAGATCACATCTTTCAAGCAATAATTGCAGGCTCAAACCTAAACCTAAATTAATTTAAAGAGTCATTTGGACTGCATTTGATGACTACTAATCAAATAAAATGCTTCTCTAAATAAATGTTAATAAAGAAAACATCCAATTAAAAAGGAAAAAAGAAAAAACTCAAACAACCCACTCAAAAGAATGAGGTATAAAACTAAATAGAGAATTTACAACAGAAATCTTGAATGGCTGAAATACCCAAAGAAATGTTCAAAGTCCTTAGTGATCATGGAAACGCAAGTAAAAATGACCCTGAGATTCCACCTTACACCAATCACAATGGATAAGATCAAAGACTCAGGTGACAGCAGATGCTGGCAAGGATGTGGAGAGAGAGGAACACTCCTCCATTGTTGGTGGGATTGCAAGCTTGTACAACCACTCTGCAAATCAATCTTGATGTTCCTCAGGAAATTGGAAATAGATCCACCTGCAGACCCAGCTATAACACTCTTGGGCATATACCCAAGATATGCTCCACCATACCACAGGGGCATGTGCTCCACTATCTTCATATCAGCCTTATATATGATAGCCAGGAGATGGAAACAACCTGGATATCCCACAACAAAAGAATGGATACAGAAAATGTGGTTCATTTACACAATGTAATACTACTCAGCTATTAAGAACAAGGACATTCTGACTTTTGCAGGCAAATGGATAGAACTAGGAAATATCATCCTGAATGATGTAACTCAGACTCAAAAGACATGCATGGTATGTACTCACTAATAAGTGGATATTAGCCAAAATTACAGAATACCCAGGATGCAATCCACAGAGCTCAAAATGGTTAACAAGCTGAAGGGCTCAAGTGAAGATGCTTCAATCCCACTTGGGAGGGAGAAGAAAGCAGTCACAGTGGTAGGCAGAGGGAAGGAGGGACCTGGGTGGAAGGGGGAGGGGAAAGGGAAACATGATCAGGTATTGGGGGCAGGGAACAGGAGTGAAGCTCTGAGGGCCAGCAGAATGAATAGAAACAGCTAACCTCAGAAGGTGGGGAGTCCCTCTAGAATGTACCAGAGAACTGAGAGGTGAGAGACTCTCAGGACTCAGAGGGGGTGATCTTAGATGAAATACCCAACAGTGGGGAGAGGGAACTTGTAGAGTCCACCTCCAGAAGAAAGATAGGGCATCAAGTGAGGGATGGAGTTGCCATCCCATGGTCACATCTCTGATTCATAATTGTTCCTGTCTGAAAGAATTACAGGGATGGAAATGGAGAGGTGCCTGAGGAAAAGAAGGTCCAGCAACAGGCCCAAAGTGGGATCTTGCTCAAGGGGAGGCCCCAAGGTCTGACACTATTACTGAGGCTATGGAGCACTCACAAAAAGGGACCTATCATGACTACCCTCCGAATGACTCAACAAACAGCTGAAAGAGTCAGATACAGGTATTTGCACCCAACCAATGGACAGAAGCAGCTGACCTCTGTTGTTGAATTAGGGGAAAGCTGGAAGAAGCTGAGGAGGAGCATGACCCTGTAGGAGGACCAGCAGTTTCAATTAATTTGGACCCCCAAGATCTCTCAGACACTAAGCCACCAACCAGACAGCATACACTAACTGATATGAGGCCCCCAACACATATATAGCAGAGGACTGCCTGGTGTGTTCTCAGTGAGGGAAGATGCACTTAACCCTTGAGAGACTTAAGGCACCACAGAGTGGGGAGGTTTGGAGGGGTGGGATGGAAACATCTTGGAGACAGGGGAGGAGGAATGGTATAAGAAACTATGGGAGGGTGGACCGGGAGAGGGATAATGACTGCAATGTGAGAAATGGTTAAAACTAATTAAAGAAATACATGAATAAATAAATATTTAAAAATAAAAAAATCTCAATGCATCTAGATTATGAGATTTTTATCCTACCTTCCATGTTGGAGAAAGTAATCATACCCAAGTAGTTTCTACTAAATAACCCTTACCCAAATTAGAAGCCATCATTAACATTGACTACATCCTTCCTCCGGGAACTAACCATTTAACATTGTGTGGCCCTACATAGTATAATGGAATAACATGATTTTCAATTCAATTCCTTAACCTTTTATCTCACCCTAACCCTAACCCTCACCCTCACCCTCACCCTCACCCTCACCCTCACCCTCACCCTAACCCTAACCCTAACCCTAACCCTAACCCTAACCCTAGCCCTAGCCCTAAACCTAACCCTAACCCTAGCCCTAATCCTAACCATAATCCTAGAGTGTTCAATAATAGTGGCAAGAGACTACTGTGCAGGACATCGTGAATCTAGACCATTAGCTTCATTGCAGAAATCTATACTGTATGGTGATTGTCTAGATGCTTTAAGGATTATTCCTTTTGTGGATATGGATTCTGAAATGTCTTAGGCATCCATAAACTGCCATGTCTCATATCTATAAGAAATCTTAAAAACGCAACTTTATCTCTTTAATTTCATGATGAGGAAACTGAGGCTTAGAGATGGTTACAGAGCTTATTTGTAGCAGAGTTGAGATTAGAATACAGGTTTCCTGATTTTGAAGTTCCCACTAATTTTAATGGGAGCTTCCTTGGCTTGTTACCATCTCCCACCAGCATCAGTAGCTTTAGACCAGTGACCAGATGTTTCCATCACTCCTCTCGTAACATACCAGTATTTTAGAGAGAAAAACATCAGGAGGATGTTGGATAGGGCCAGAAATGGGTTAGAATATGCAAGTAAATACCTAGCTCCAGGATTAAGAGTAAACATTCCAACTAATCTATAAATATTTAACTAAAGTCATACATCTGGGCCCCCAAAGAAGCAGGTTTCTTCTTGCCATTTACAATTAAACTGGATTAATCCCCTGACAATGTTAATACTAGCTTTTCTCAGTGATAAACACATCCTAGACTATTCCACTCTCAGTATAAATGTATAGGAACACATTACTCACTGGGTAGCTGACTCCTGGCAAAAACACAATGCTGTGTTTTTAGTGTACACTGATAGCATTGCATCAGCAAGGAGCTTGTTGGGCCCCGTAAAGGAAATAGATATGTTTATAAGGCCAATTGGTGCTCTCCCCTGCCCTGAGAAATCTGGAAGCATAGTTTCATTTGAGTGGGTCCAAGTGAAGATCCAAAAGCTCTTTGACAGTTCTATGGTAGTGTAGTTTTGTTGGCTTCCGTTTTCTCTACTACCAAGAATGGGTGGCTAAAGTAAAACCTAAGGGCTACATATCATGAATGTGTGTCCTGTCTTTCAACTATGTGACCCAGAACAAGTACCCATGCAAAGAAGCTCAGCTTTCTTAGACAAATCAGTTTGTCTACTTCAGGGAACCTTGCCTCCATCCCCACTCAGTTCTTATGACATTCTAGGTATGTTTCCATATTGACCTCAAGCTATTGTTCTCAATTATTCCTCTACTAAGTTGTGCTCACGGTTACTTTCCAAAGGACTGGAAGCATTTGCAGCTTAATGTGTTCTTTCTTTTTATATTGAAAGCCAGTCAGTCAAAGACAAAATATGTAAATCAAATACATTTATTGCTAATGGTAGAAATTCAA
This sequence comes from Mus musculus, assembly GCF_000001635.26. Classification (NCBI taxonomy): domain Eukaryota; kingdom Metazoa; phylum Chordata; class Mammalia; order Rodentia; family Muridae; genus Mus; species Mus musculus. The sequence continues at coordinate 375,483 of NW_019168531.1, forward strand.
GTGTAAGTTAGAAAATGAGTGTAACCTTCAGGAATGTGTTTTGAGAGCTGGGCATGGAGGTGAATACTTTTAATTCCAATACCTGAGAAGCTCAGGTTGATTGATCACTAAGATTTTGAGGCCAGACTATATAGTGAGTTCAAGGCCAACGTGGTCTACATATTGAGACCTTGCCGAGAAAAATGTGAAAATAACCATCAACCAGTCAACCAACCAATCAATGAACCAACCATCTCCACTACCAACAACAACTAATTACTCAAATAATAACAGCAACAGCAACTACAACATTACAAAAATATGTTGGGAAGAAGAGGTAAATCTTCTTGCTTTCTGTCAACATTACCATCCATGATCCATATTATAGATTATAAGTCCAGCTGGTTTTTTTCTTTGTTTTTTTCTTTTTTGTAAATTTTGTGATTTCATTTTTCTTTACAGAATGAAATGTTGGTGGCCCTACAGTTTTGTGGAAAAAATAAACCCTTCTTTATGCAAGCAGAAGATATTGGACTGTTTAAATTTAACAAACACTGATACATTCAGTAACTATGTGCTTTAAGCAATGAATTGCTGGATGTGGGCATGGGGATGGGGGAATGGGGCAGGAGAGATGGCCTAGAAGTTTAGAGCACTGGCTGTTCTTCCAGGGAACCTAAGTTTGATTCCCAGAACCCACATGATGGCTCATGACCATCTGCAAGACCAGTTCCAGGGTATCTGACACCCTCTGCTGTCTTCCTTGGGTACCAGGCACATATGTGGTATACAGACATGCATGCAGGAATAACATATATACACACAAAACTAAACAAAATAAAATGAAAAAGAAATGTATGAAGGCCTGGAGGTAAGATTAGTGAAGTGGGTTCTTAGCTGGCATAAGGCTTTGGTTTAATCCCCAGTAATATCTTCTCTATATTGTCCCACAGATGGATGAATCATTTTAGCAAATGTTTACCAAGTCCAGGAAAAACCCCAAAACTCTACCCCAAACAGTCACTAATGATAAGAGTCTAGTATGAAACCTGGTTTGGTAAATAGAATGTGGCTAGATGCTAGTATCAAGCCAACATGTCTTGACTGACTCAGAAACCAAACCCACAGAGAGAGAAATGAAGCCATTCCAGCAAGGCCCTTCGAAGAGAGCCCCTGTGTCCCACTACACAGAACAGCGATTCTCAGTTTTAACTGGAGTATTATAGATTCTCCTTTGGAGATTTTGATTTAATTGGACTAGCATTGAAGCTAAGCACTGATTTTATTTTTAATGTTTCCCAGGAGGTTCTAATATGCAGGCAGGATTGCAATGCAGTGCCCCAGAGCACAAGGAGCAGCTCAAAAATCCATTAATTCATCTAAAATATCACAAATAGCTTAAAACAGTAATTCTGTATTTCCCTTTTCTGTATGTGTGTGCAACCATGTGTACATGAATATATGGAACACTGAAGATGATGTTGGGAAGAGTTCTCATTTTCTCTTATAACTCATCCATTCAGGTAGTCTTCCCCCCCCCCCTCTGGTTTTTTAAGACAGGGTTTCTCTGTGTAGCCCTATCTGTCCTGGAACTCACTCTGTAGACCAGGCTGGCCCTGAACTCAGAAATCCACCTGCCTCTGCATCCCAAGTGCTGGGATTAAAGGCATGCACCCACCACTGCCTGGCACATCTTTCTCTCTTTTTTTTTATTAGATATTTTCTTTATTTACATTTCAAATGTTATCCTCGTTCCTAGTTTCCCCTCCGAAAATCCCCTATCCCTTCCTCCCTCCTCCTGCTCCCCAACCCACCCACTCTGGCTTCCTGGCCCTGGCATTCCCCTATACTGGGGCATAGAACCTTCACAAGGGCCTCTCCTCCCATTGATGACTGACTAGGCCATCCTCTGCTACAAATGCAGCTAGAGCCATGAGTCCCTCCATGTATACTCTTTGGTTGGTGGTTTAGTCACAGGGAGCTCTTGTGTCAGGGTTTGGTGATTGTATATGGGATGGATCCCAAGGTGGGGCAGTCTCTGGATAGCCTTCCCTTCAGTAAAGATCCTTTCCCAATCTGTTGGTGGCCTTTTTGTCTAATTGACAGTGTCTTTTGCATTACAGAATCTTTGTAATTTTATGAGGTCCCATTTGTCGATTCTTGATCTTACAGCACAAGCTGTTGGTGTTTTGTCCAGGAATTTCCCCCCTTTGCCCATATCTTCAAGGCTCTTAAGTGTGATATAGCTGTCTCCTGAGAGGCTCTGCCAGTGCCTGGCAGATACAGAAGTGGATGCTCACAGCCGTCCATGGGAAGGAAAACAGGTCCCCCAATGGAGGAGCTTGGGAAAGGACCCAAGGAGCTGAAGGGGTTTGCAGCCCCATAGGAGGAACAACAATATGTACTAACCAGTAACCCCAGAGCTCCCTGGGACTAAACCAACAACCAAAGAAAACACATGGAGGGACTCGTGGCTCTAGCTGCATATGTAGCAGAGGATGGCCTAGTCAGTCATCAATGGGAAAAGATGGCCTTGGTCCTGTAAAGGTTCTATGCCCCAATACAGGGGACTACCTGGGCCAGGAAGCTGGAGTGGGTGGGTTGGGGAGCAGAGGGAGGGAAGGAGGATAGGGGATTTTTGGAGGGGAAACTAGTAAAGGGCATAACATTTGAAGTGTAAATAAAATAACAAAAAATAAAAAGGATAAAAACAAACAAACAAACAAACAAAAACAAAAGAACACACATGATATGCACTCACTGATAAGTGGATATTAGCCCAGAAGCTCAGAATACTGAAGATACAATTTGCAAAACACAGGTAGCATCTCTTACTCCAACCCAGAGCTCACTGATATGGCTAGTCTCCCAGCTCTGGGACTCCCCAGCCTCTGTTTTACAAGATGGGCCACCACAATCATCTGGGATTTGTTTGGAACTCTGGTCCTTATGCTTTCATAGTAAGTACTTTCTTTACCCATTGGATTGTCTCTAGCTTCTCCCCACCTTTGTGTGTGTGTGTGTGTGTGTGTGTGTGTGTGCTGGGAATCAAACCAAGGGCATCATTTCTGATAAGATGAAAGCTCCAAAGAGCATCATACTGTGAGTACAACCACTCTGGAAATCAGTCTGGTGGTTCCTCAGAAAACTGGACATAGTACTACCAGAGGATCCTGCAATACCTCTCCTGGGCATATATCCAGAAGATGTTCGAACTGGTAAGAAAGACACATGCTCCACTATGTTCATAGCAGCCTTATTTATAATAGCCAGAAGCTGGAAAGAACCCAGATGCCCCTCAACAGAAGAATGGATACAGAAAATGTGGTACATTTACACAATGGAGTACTACTCAGCTATTAAAAAGAATGAATTTATGAAATTCCTAGGCAAATGGATGGACCTGGAGGGCATCATCCTGAGTGAGGTAACCCATCACAAAGGAACTCACACAATATGTACTCACTGATAAGTGGATGTTAGCCTAGAAACTTAGAATACCCAAGATATAAGATACAATTTGCAAAACACATGAAACTCAAGAAGAACAAAGACCAAAGTGTGAACACTTTGCCCCTTCTTGGAATTTGGAACAAAACACCCATGGAAGGAGTTCCAGAGACAAAGTTTGGAGCTGAGACGAAAGGATGGACCATCTAGAGGCTGCCATATCTGGGGATCCATCCCATAATCAGCCTCCAAACGCTGACACCATTGCATACACTAGCAAGATTTTGCTGAAAGGACCCTGATATAGCTGTCTCTTGTGAGACTATGCCAGGGCCTAGCAAACACAGAAGTGGATGCTCACAGTCAGCTTTTGGATGGATCACAGGGCCCCCAATGGAGGAGCTAGAGAAAGTACCCAAGGAGCTAAAGGGATCTGCAACCCTATAGGTGGAACAACAATATGATCTAACCAGTACCCCCCGGAGCTTGTGTCTCTAGCTGCATATGTATCAGAAAATGGCCTAGTCAGCCATCAGTGGAAAGAGAGGCCCATTGGTCGTGCAAACTTTATATGCCTCAGTACAGGGGAACCACCAGGGCCAAGAAGTGGGAGTGGGTGGGTAGGGGAGTGGGGGGCGAGGGTCTGGGGGACTTTTGGGATAGCATTGGAAATGTAAATGAAGAAAATACTTAATTAAAAAATTTTAAAAAAATAAAAAAATTAATTAGTGTATATTCATTGTAAAAATGATGCGTCTCACTAGAACACACACACACATATCTATTCTGCTAGCATTTATGTACCCATTACCCCTCTCTTTTATTCCCCTTTCTCTTCATTAGATCCCTTCCTCTTCTAACTTGTCATGCTTATGCTATCATGATTCTCTCTCTCTCTCTCTCTCTCTCTCTCTCTCTCTCTCTCTCACACACACACACACACACACACACACATACACTTACTTAAATCTAGATACTATCGTCTGAGAGAAAACATTAAATGTATGTCTTTCTGAGTCTGGCTTTTAAACCCGCAGATTCTTGGGCCTTTCCCCTATAGTTACAAATCTATGCCAGTGCCTGGCAAACACAGAAGTGGACGCTCACAGTCATCTATAGGATGGAGCACAGGGCCCCCGACAGAGGAGCTAGAGAAAGTACCCAAGGAGCTGAAGGGATCTGCAACCCTATAGGTGGAACAACAATATGAAGTAACCAGTACCCCAAGAGCTGTGTCTCTAGCTGCATATGTAGCAGAAGATGGCCTAGTTGGCCATCATTGGGAAGAGAGGCCCCTAGGTCTTGCAAACTTCATATGCCCCAGTACAGGGGAACACCAGGGCCAAGAAGTGGGAGTGAATGGGTAGGGGAGCAGGGCAGGAGGAGGGTATAGGGGACTTTCGGAATAGCATTTGAAATGTAATTGAAGAAAATATCTAATAAAATAAACAAATAAATAAAAAAGTTTGAGGAGTTAGTGCAAAGAATTCATGATTTTACAAGCTCAGATGGTTGTAATGTAGTAAGTCCTGGTAGGAGAGAATAGAATGCCATTTGAAACTACAGAATTCAATCATCTGTAAATCTGTAATCATGCAGAGCAGCAGCATTTCTGGTTGCTATAGTACATAGAACTTACCTCTAGAGAACTTCATTTATCTGAACCAGACCCCAGGTATTAGTATTTTTTAAAAAATGTTCCCTGTAATTCTGTGTGCAATCAGACTTTCGAACTATTGGCTTGGAGCAAGAATGTTGAAAATATAGTCAGCCTTCATGATCATGGCAGGCATCACTAGTCAATTCTGGCATTCTTTCCCAGAGTGTCCAATTTTTGGCCTCATGATTTTTGCTCTGTGGTAGCTAGCCACAGTCATGGGTGGAGTGGGCAGGCAACCTTCTATTTGTTATCTTTATCTTAAATCCTATCTGGCAAAAAATCTAATGACCTTTGGTGAGTCTGCCCCTGGCTTTTATTTCCAAACATATTACTTAAATATCATGATGATTGTCAGCCAGAATATTGCTCTGCAGCAGAAGGTAGAAGCCAGAGGTGGGTACAAGAGGAAGCTCTATCATCCAATCACCTCTTCTATTCAGTGAAGTACTTTTGTTTGCTTTGAGTTTCACTACATTGGAACTTGCAATGTATCTGTGACTGGCCTTAAACTCTTGATTCTCCTTCCTCAGCACTGAGAGTGTTGCCATTACAGACATCTGTCATCATATCTAGCACTTGAAAAACTTTACACTTCATGTCATGCTGCTTCTGGTTTTATTCAAATCAGGTTAATGGAAATTCCAACATCAAGTGTATAGGAAAGGGCAAGCATGAAGAGAGGTTACTCAATGGCTATGGACAGGACTCCTTGATGACCTTGTTTACACATTCCTCTCTGCTCTCCATACACATTTCATCCACTAAAGTATTTTTTGTTTCATAGTGCTCATGTATCCATCATGCACTAAATCTATAACTCAGATTCAGGTCATAGTTTCCAAGAGAGCACTTGACCATCAGAATAAAACTTGTCTTTGGTCTTATGTGGAGTTCCTTAATCCACTTAGATTTGACCTTAGTACAAGGAGATAGGAATGGATCAATTCGCATTCTTCTACATGATAACCACCAGTTGTGCCAGTACCATTTGTTGAAAATGCTGTCTTTCTTCCACTGGAGGGTTTTAGCTCCCTTGTCGAAGATCAAGTGACCATAGGTGTGTGGGTTCATTTCTGGGTCTTCAGTTCTATTCCATTGGTCTATTTGTCTGTTGCTATACCAGTACCATGCAGTTTTTATCACAATTGCTCTGTAGTACATCTTTAGGTTGGGCATGGTGATTGCACCAGAGGTTCTTTTATCCTTGAGATGAGCTTTTGCTATCCTAGGTTTTTTGTTATTTCAGATGAATTTGCAGATTGCTTTTTCTAATTCATTGAAGAATTGACTTGGGATTTTGATGGGGATTGTATTGAATCTGTAGATAGCTTTTGGCAAGATAGCCATTTTTATTACATTGATCCTGCCAATCCATGAGCATGGGAGATCTTTCCATCTTCTGAGATCTTCTTTAATTTCTTTCTTCAGAGACTTGAAGTTCTTATCATACAGATCTTTCACTTCCTAAGTTAGAGTCACACCAAGGTATTTTATATTATTTGTGACTATTGAGAAGGGTGTTGTTTCCCTAATTTCTTTCTCAGCCTGTTTATCCTTTGTGTACAAAAGGCCATTGACTTGTTTGACTTAATTTTATATCCAGCTACTTAATTGAAGCTGTTTATCAGGATTAGGAGTTCTCTGGTGGAATTTTTAGGGTCACTTATATATACTATCATATCATCTGCAAAAAGTGATATTTTGACTTCTTCCTTTCCAATTTGTATCCCCTTGATCTCCTTTTGTTGTCGAATTGCTCTGGCTAGGACTTCAAGTACAATGTTGAATAGGTAGGGAGAAAGTGGGCAGCCTTGTCTAGTCCCTGATTTTAGTGGGATTGCTTCCAGCTTCTCACCATTTCCTTTGATTTTGGCTACTGGTTTGCTGTAGATTGCTTTTATCATGTTTAGGTATGGGCCTTGAATTCCTGATCTTTCCAAGACTTTTTATCATGAATGGTTGTTGGATTTTGTCAAATGTTTTCTCAGCACCTAACAAGATGATCAAGATCTCCACATAAAACCAGAGACACTGAAACTTATAGAGGAGAAAGTGGGGAAAAGCCTCGAAGATATGGGCACAGGGGAAAAACTCCTGAATAGAACAGCAGTGGCTTGGGCTGTAAGATTGAGAATCGACAAATGGGACCTCATAAAATTGCAAAGCTTCTATAAGGCAAAAGACACTGTCAATAAGACAAAAAGGCCACCAACAGATTGGGAAAGGGTCTTTAACTATCCTAAATCAGATAAGGGACTAATATCCAATATATATGAAGAACTCAAGAAGGTGGACCCCAGAAAATCAAATAACCCCATTAAAAATGGGGCTCAGAGCTAAACAAAGAATTCTCACTTGAGGAATAATGAATGGCTGAGAAGAACCTGAAAAAATGTTCAGCATCCTTAATCATCACGGAAATGCAAATCAAAACAACCCTGAGATTCCACCTCACACCAGTCAGAATGGCTAAGATCAAAAATTCAGGTGACAGCAGATGCTGGCGAGGATGTGGGGAAAGAGGAACACTCCTCCATTGTTGGTGGGTTTGCAAGCTTGTACAACCCCTCTGGAAATCAGTCTGGAGGTTCCTCAGAAAATTGGACATAGTACTACCAGAGGATCCCACAATACCTCTCCTGGGCATATATCCAGAAGATGTTCAAACTGGTAAGAAAGACACATGCTCCACTATGTTCATAGCAGCCTTATTTATAATAGCCAGAAGCTGCAAAGAACCCAGATGCCCCTCAACAGAAGAATGGATACAGAAAATTTGTACATTTACACAATGGAATACTACTCAGCTATAAAAAAATGAATTTATGAAATTCCTAGGCTAATGGATGGACCTGGAGGGTATCATCCTGAGTGAAGTAACCCAATCACAAAGGAACTCACATGATATGTACTCACTGATAAGTGGATATTAGCCCAGAAACTTAGAATACCCAAGATATAAGATACAATTTGCAAAACACATGAAACTCAAGAAGAACAAAGACCAAAGTGTGGACACTTTGCCCCTTCTTAGAATTTGGAACAAAACACCCATGGAAGGAGTTCCAGAGACAAAGTTTGGAGCTGAGACAAAAGGATGGACCATCTAGAGACTGCCATACCCAGGGATCCATCCCATAATCAGCCTCCAAATGCTGACACCATTGCATACACTAGCAAGATTTTGCTGAAAGGACCCTGATATAGCTGTCTCTTGTGAGACTAGGCTGGGACCTAGCAAACACAGAAGTGGATGCTCACAGCCAGCTATTGGATGGATCACAGGGCCCCCAATGGAGGAGCTAGAGAAAGTACCCAAGGAACTAAAGGGATCTGCAACCCTATAGGAGGAACAACAATATGAACTAACCAATACCCCGGAGCTCTTGACTCTAGCTGCATATGTATCAAAAGATGGCCTAGTCGGCCATCAGTGTAAAGAGAGGCCTATTGGTCTTGTAAACTTTATATGCCTAAGTACAATGGATCTCCAGGGCCAAGAAGTGGTAGTAGGGAGGGGGGATGAGAGTGGGGGGAAGGGCATGTGAGACTTTTGAGATAGCATTGGAAATGTAAATGAAGAAAATACCGAATTAAAAAAAAGGAAAAAAAATGAAAGAAAAAAGAATAAAACCTGTCTCTTACTATGGTTTTTCTTGTTTTGAAGAAGGGCCAAGTAAGCCCAAAGGTTCAGTAGTTTTCTTTTCTCTTCCCTAGATGAGAATTATATGGAATTTGAGAAGGTCTGAAAGAATATGCTTTTTTTTTTCTTCTGAAAGAAGAAAACCAAGCATAACCAAGTGGTAAGTGTGCATTAAACCTTCCAAGGACCCACAAGTCTACAATGGAGGAAATTTCCTGAAGGCGGGTAACCTGGACGAAGGCAAGGAGTGTGGTCTTTGGAGGTAAATATGATGAGTGTTACCACTTAGAAGCCATGTGACTTCGAGTAAAGTACCTCTCTTACTTGAAGGGCTCATAACACTTCCTTCTTTGTATTCTATTACATAGTTTTAAATTAGAAAATGATGCCTTTCTATAAAGCCCCTTTGATTGGATCAGTGCCTTACTAATAGTAAGACTGTCTGGTAGATAGTATATATGCAGGCCACTGTAGACATTTCACTCAAATTCATATTAGCCTTTCTGGATGTGTGTGTGTGTGTGTGTGTGTGTGTGTGTGTGTGTGTGTGTGGGTGGGGAGTGATTCTTAGACAATCAGGGTCTGAGTAGCCCGAAGGCACATCTCAAAATGTGGATTCCTAGATGACATTCTGCACTGGAAGAATCAAAACTGGGCTTAGGTTTGAGAACCAGTTATTTTAGCAAACACTCTCAGTGGTTCTGTTTCACATTTAAGTTTGAGGAACTACTAAGCAATGTACTTCCATACTCATCTACAATAATATATTTTTTATTATATTATACAATATACCATACTGTATATTGTACTATATATACAATATAATATACAATAATAATAATAATTGATGACTAATAAGACCTATTTTGTCTGGATACAACAAAGATGCCAAAGGTATTTTAGATATTAGGTTTGATTTATGCTATGAGGTAGGCGCTGATAATATTGCATCAGTGAATTGACAGAGAACACTTCTGCCTTCCCTGAGCTCACAATGGCAGAGACAGACAATTTAGGAAGCTGAGGCTAAAATTCCATTCATTATTTTGAGTCATAAATCCACTTCCAATGAGAATACAACTTTTATCTAGAAGGAGACAAAAAGAATTCAAGTAATTGACAGATCAGTTAGTGTTACAAAGAAACACATGGTGCTAGGGGCTATGGGTTTAAGAGGGTGTTATCAAGGAAGGCCTAATACAGAGAAGGACCATTGTTAAGCTGTGACTTGGAGGGAGTGGGAGAAGAACCAGATGATGAGAATTTGGGGAAGATGATGACAAGTGCATTGAGGCTCAAAGGCTGATTGAAGAGAACATA